>NC_068373.1:3000384-3300384 GCF_023724105.1 Carassius gibelio
CTTATTCATCGATCTATCAAAAGCATTTGTTACGGTTGATCATACTTTACTGATACAACGACTTGTCAGTATTGGATTATCTAAACATACGATTGGTTGGTTTAAAACTACCTTTCAAACAGAACTCAATGTGTACAGGCAGAAGGTTTTATCTCTGGTTCACTCAATGTCACTAAAGGTGTGCCACAAGGGTCAGTCCTTGTCAGTCCCACCCAATCTGGCTCTTTCTCAGTTACAGCTTGCATTTGATGTTGTTCAGCGTAACTTATTTGAATTTAAACTAGTTTTAAATGTTGATAAAACAAAATTCATGTTGTTTTCTAAATCAAAATCAATCCCCCATAATAATCTTCTGCCTATTACTACGTCCCAAGTTTCAAGTCTCAGTATAGGTATCTGGGGATTTTAATTGGTGACGCTCTCTCCTTTGGCCCTCATGTTCAGCAACTGGTGAAAAGATTGAAAGTGAAATTGGGTTTTTACTTCAGAATCAAATCCTGTCTTTCCTTTGAGGCAAAAAAGAGGCTTGTTGCAGCCACTTTTATGTCTGTACTGGACTACGGTGATGTTATATATATGCATGCACCTTTAAAGTGTTTACATGCTTTAGACACTGTTTATCATGGTGCACTGAGGTTCATAACAAATCTTAAAACCCTCACTCATCATTGTGTGTTGTATGCTCGGGTTGGCTGGTCTATGTTGTTCATTCGAAGATAAAAACACTGGCATGTTTTCATTTATAAAACTATTCTGGGTTTACTTCCTTCCTATCTTTGTACATACATCTGTAAAAGGTATGATTGTAGCTATAGCCTCCAGTCACAGGATATATTATTACTGTCTGTTCCAGTGGTACGTGCGGAGTTGGGAAAATTTTTTTTTTAAATTTGCTGCTCCCTCTGCCTGGAATTCTTTGCAAAGTATATTGAAACTGAAGGAACTGGTTTCGTTAGACACTTTTAAAGTAGTTTTATATGATTTGGAGAATGAAACATCGGGTTGTAGATGTTTTAGCCAGTTATGTATTGATATTGAAATTAGATGGATTTGCTTGTGTGTGTGTATATGTGTATGTTTGTTGGAATTTGTTACACTCAAACGTGCTACGTCTGTCAGTCTTGGCCAGGACGCTCTTGTAAAAGAGATTCTTAATCTCAATGTGCTTCTTTCCTGGTAAAATAAAGGTTATAATAATAATAATAATAATAATAATAATAATAATAATAATAATAATAATAATAATAAATGTTACATTTTTTTCTTCTTCAGGAGAACCAATGTAATATATTTTTGTTCAATAATATTTTTTTGATGATTATAAATGATTTTCAGGGAATTTTATGATACTATGCAATATTTATAAAATTTTAATGAGCTATTTTCTCCATTAGAATTATTATTTTTTTTTTTTAACCTCTTTATTTATTTACTTTATTTATTTTATTTGCAATAGTTCACATTAAAATAGAGTGAAACCATTTAAAATCCATTTTTTGATGTGAGAATTGGGCAATCTGGAGGCATTAAAAAAGTAAAAACTTGTGTAATGTTGCGTAACCTCTTGTATTAAAACCGAACAACCTAATTGTATTAATCTATTAGAGGCTTTTGGATTCCCATAGTTTTTTAGACCTCGTCTCTTCATTTTTTTTAGGTTTTGCATTTAGATCTATATAAGAGATTACTTTTTGTCAAAGTTTAGATATTTTTGGTTAGATAAGTATCAGGTTTTACATCGTGATTGCAGTCAAACATTAAAATCTTGTTAGAAAGGGAACACATAGAAACATTTTTGTTACTCAGTATTTGATATTTGAAAATTTAACAAAATAAGAATTAAAAACATTAAAACACTATACAAACATTTTGTAATAAATATTTTATTCAATGTACTTGAATGTTAGAGAGAGAGGATGGGAATCTCTTTTGGATTTTTTGATTTATGATTTATTGATTTTATTTCAATAACTTGAAAAAAAAAAACATTTTACTCTGATGCAGTCTTACCAGTTCGTGTGTGTGTGTGAGAGAGAGAGAGATAGAGAGAAAGCAAGCCTTTTTTTTGTTTTAATTTATTGACTTCACATATTCTCACAATGTGCTCTCTTACAGTCTTACCAGTTCATTTCTATGTGTTTGTGTGTGTGTGTGTGTCTGTGTGTGTGTGAGAGAGAGAGCCCCTTTTGTATTTTTTCCATTTATTGATTGGTGTCTATTTTGCACTCCTGATATTCTGGAGAGTCACCCCTTTATTGCTGCACACTTTTTTCATGACCAGTGGTTGATTTGTAGTTTGTACCACCAAAAGATTCACTGAGTTTTCAAATTAATTTCGTTAGTCCTCCATCCATCCTCAACTCTTGCCCCATTGTTCAGTTTATTTGAAGTTGTTACATTTTGATTCATAATAAATGTGTACATAGATGGAAATTGGAAAAGTGTATCACTTAAGGTTTTTAAGGTTTTAAACTGGCTTTACTATCAAGAAAAAACAAGCATTTCATACATAGGCTGTCCATACTTCTCACCATCAAAAGGCAGCAGGTGCATAAATACACTTTTTGTTTTGTTTACTCCATGTAGTTCTGAGCGCTGAGGTGCATATTTTCTCAGACTCATCTAGGTAAGTGTGCAAAGCTCACTCTCTCTCACACACACACACTATAATATGCTGTTATACTCCATATAGCTCCATATATATATATTGGTGTGAAAAAGTGTGAAAAGGTGTTTTTTTTACACGTTTGTCACACTTTAATGTTTTGGATCATCAAAATAATATGAATATTAGTCAACGATAACACAAGTAAACACAACATGCAGTTTTTAAATAAAGGTCTTTATTATTAAGGGAAAACAAAATCCAAAACTACATGGCCCTGTGTGAAGAAGTGGTTGCCCCCCTGTTAAAACTGTGGTTTATCACACCTGATTTCAGTTTCTCAAGCCACACCCAGGCCTGATTACTGCCACACCTGTTCGCAATCAAGAAATCTCTTAAATAGGACCTGCCTTACAAAGAGTAGTAGACCAAAATATCCTCAAATGCTAGACTTCCTGCCAAGATCCAAAGAAATTCAGAAACAAATGAGAAAGAAAGTAATTGAAATCTATCAGTCTGGAAAAGGTTATAAAGCCATTTCTAAAGCTAACAACAGATGTTTCTAACAACATCTAAAGGACTGCAGGCCTCATTTGCCTCAATTGTGGTCAGTGTTCATAACTCCACCATAAGAAAGAGACTGGTCAAAAATGGTCTGCATGGCAGAGTTCCAAGATGAAAACTGCTGCTGCTGAGCGAAAGGAACATAAAGGCTTATCTCAGTTTTGCCATAAAATATCTTGATGATCCCCAAGACTTTTGGGAAAATACTCTGTGGGCTGACAATTACCTTTTTGGAAGGTGTGTGTCCCATTACATCTGGCGTAAAAGTAACTCTGCATTTCAGAAAAAGAACATTATACCAGCAGTTAAATATGGTGGCGGTGGTAGTGTGATAGTCTGGGGCTGTTTTGCTGCTTCAGAACCTGGAAGACTTGCCTGTCATTTTGCATTATTGACACTGTTTTGCTAATGACGCAATGTATTTTGTTTAAAGCGCTATATAAATAAAGGTGACTTGACTTGACTTGATAAATGGAACTATGATTTTGCTGCTGTTTACCAAAACTCCTGAAGGAGAATGTCCAGCCATCTGTTTCTTGACCTCAAACTGAAGCAAACATGGGTTCAGCAGAAGGACAATGATCCAAAACACACCAGCAAGTCCACCTCTGAATGGCTGAAGAAAAACTGGAGTGGCCAAGTCAAAGTCCTGACCTGAATCCTATTGAGATGCTGTGGCATTGTCACGGTTCATGGGTCTGTGCGTTCATCTTGCGTCTCTCTCTGATTGTGTGCGTTTGTTGACTAGCACCGCAGCTGCGGTCTATGAGCGCCAGCTGCAGCTCATTTGTGTAGCCTTTAAGTTCTCTGGCAAACCTGTTCGTGTTGTTGGTTCCAATCGACCCCCTGCTGGACTCCTTCAGCCGTTGTTAGTTACTTCGAGACCCTGGTCCCACATTTGGCTAGATTTCGTTTCAGGTCTCCCTCCCTCCCTCACAGGGAAACACAGTGGTTTACAAACTTTGGAGAGAATTTTGTAAATTGCTTGGGGCGACTGTTAGTCTTTCTTCTGGATTTCATCCTCAGAGTAATGGTCAGACGGAGAGGGCTAATCAAGACCTAGAACGAGTGTTACGATGTTTGGTTTCTCAGAACCCCTGTTTTTGGAGCCAGCAGCTTGGGTTGAGTATGCACATTACTCTTTACCAGATTTGCGGTTCCCTCTGCCCACGCATTTATCCAGTGGTGCCGACGCACCTGGACGAGGGGCAGATTGACCCTGCTCCGGGTGGGGGCGCGCACCAAGGTTCAGGCTGACCGCCACCGGTCGAAACCTCCCGTCTATGTCGTAGGTGAAAAAGTGTAGCTTTCATCAAAAAATAATCCTCTTCGATCCGTCAGTAATAAGCTTGCGCCCAAATTTATTGGCCCATTTACTATCACCATGATTATAAATCCCGTGGCAGTCCGCCTCAAACTCCCCTCCAGCATACATGAGAATTCATCCCGTGTTTCATGTATCTAAATTAAAGCCCGTTTTTCATTCACCCATTAATCCACCGGTCCCGGTCCTCAGACCCCCGAACCCCAACCCAGCCCCCGCTGTGTCTCGTAGACGGGGAACCAGATAATTCGGTAGAATGTATTCTGGAATAGAGGCAGAGGGGAAGGGGATTTCAATACTTGGTGAACTGGGAAGGTTATGGTCTGGAGGAGAGGAGTTGGATTCTTGCTGTAGTCATATTGGACCACTCCCTTATCAATGATTTCAATCGCCGGGTAGGTTCTCATGAGAACACCACAAGGCATTCCTAGGGGAGGGGGTACTGTCACGGTTCATGGGTCTGTGCATTTACAGTTTTGTTCAAAATAATAGCAGTACAATGTGACTAACCAGAATAATCAAGGTTTTTAGTATATTTTTTATTGCTACGTGGCAAACAAGTTACCAGTAGGTTCAGTAGATTGTCAGAAAACAAACAAGACCCAGCATTCATGATATGCATGCTCTTAAGGCTGTGCAATTGGGCAATTAGTTGAAAGGGGTGTGTTCAAAAAAATAGCAGTGTCTACCTTTGACTGTACAAACTCAAAACTATTTTGTACAAACATTTTTTTTTTCTGGGATTTAGCAATCCTGTGAATCACTAAACTAATATTTAGTTGTATGACCACAGTTTTTTAAAACTGCTTGACATCTGTGTGGCATGGAGTCAACCAACTTGTGGCACCTCTCAGCTGTTATTCCACTCCATGATTCTTTAACAACATTCCACAATTCATTCACATTTCTTGGTTTTGCTTCAGAAACAGCATTTTTGATATCACCCCACAAGTTCTCAATTGGATTAAGGTCTGGAGATTGGGCTGGCCACTCCATAACATTAATTTTGTTGGTTTGGAACCAAGACTTTGTCCGTTTACTAGTGTGTTTTGGGTCATTGTCTTGTTGAAACAACCATTTCAAGGGCATGTCCTCTTCAGCATAGGGCAACATGACCTCTTCAAGTATTTTAACATATGCAAACTGATCCATGATCCCTGGTATGCGATAAATAGGCCCAACACCATATTAGGAGAAACATGCCCATATCATGATGCTTGCACCTCCATGCTTCACTGTCTTCACTGTGTACTGTGGCTTGAATTCACAGTTTGGGGGTCGTCTCACAAACTGCCTGTGGCCCTTGGACCCAAAAAGAACAATTTTACTCTCATCAGTCCACAAAATGTTCCTCCATTTCTCTTTAGGCCAGTTGATGTGTTCTTTGGCAAATTGTAACCTCTTCTGCACATGCCTTTTTTTTAACAGAGGGACTTTGCGGGGGATTCTTGAAAATAGATTAGCTTCACACAGACGTCTTCTAACTGTCACAGTACTTACAGGTAACTCCAGACTGTCTTTGATCATCCTGGAGGTGATCATTGGCTGAGCCTTTGCCATTCTGGTTATTCTTCTATCCATTTTGATGGTTGTCTTCCGTTTTCTTCCACGTCTCTCTGGTTTTGCTCTCCATTTTAAGGCATTGGAGATCATTTTAGCTGAACAACCTATCATTTTTTGCACCTCTTTATAGGTTTTCCCCTCTCTAATCAACTTTTTAATCAAAGTACGCTGTTCTTCTGAACAATGTCTTGAACGACCCATTTTCCTCAGCTTTCAAATGCATGTTCAACAAGTGTTGGCTTCATCCTTAAATAGGGGCCACCTGATTCACACCTGTTTCTTCACAAAATTGATGACCTCAGTGATTGAATGCCACACTGCTATTTTTTTTAACACACCCCTTTCAACTAATTCAACTAATTTCCCAATTGCACAGCCTTAACAGCGTGCATATCATGAATGCTGGGTCTCATTTGTTTTCTGAGAATCTACTGAACCTACTGGTAACTTGTTTGCCACGTAGCAATAAAAAAATATACGAAAAACCTTGATTATTCTGGTTAGTCACATTGTACTGCTATTATTTTGAACAATACTGTATCTTTATTCTCTTTCTGATTGTGTGCATCTGTTAACTACAGTAGCACCGCAGCTGCAGCTCATTTGCGCTGCCTTTAAGTTTGGCTGGCAATCCTGTTCCTGTTGTTGGTTCGTTGATTCTCGTTTGTCTCTCCTGTCTAGTTGTTGTTCCTGTTCCAGCAATTCTGTATTCTGCATAGATGAGTGGACCAAAATTCCTTCACAGTGCTGTAACAGACTCATTGCAAGTTATCGCAAACGCTTGATTGCAGTTGTTGCTGCTAAGGGTGGCACAACCAGTTATTAGGTTTGGATAAAAAAACACTTTCAAACAGGGCCATGTAGTTTTGGATTTTGTTTTCCCTAAATAATAAAACCCTTCATTTAAAACCTGCATGTTTAAACCATACATGTTGCGTTCACTTGTGTTATCTTTTACATATATTTTAATGTGTTTGATAATCTGAAACATTAAAGTGTGACAAACATGCAAAAAAAATAAGCAATCAGTAAGGGGGCCAACACTTTTGAACACCACTGTAAAAGCTAGGAACTTCTAAGAGTGATGGTGATGAAATTGCATCTACAGTGGAGGGGAAAGAGCATGCAACTTCTGCAAATCGCACTACAAGTCAATCTACCAGCGTGTTTTTATGGAGACGGTAGGGATAAAGACAGTTTTCCTTTATGTAAAGCTCTTTAAAGTTCACATAATGCTACTCAAAATTCCAGCCCTACTTCTATTCATCGTAACCAATTTGTCAGCTCGCCCCCCACCTCATCGTGATCATTGCGTCAGTCCAACCTCTGATCATCGAGATCATCGCTTACAGCAGGCATCTCATCATCGGGGTCATTTTATGACAGAATGGACGTCCAACAAGCTCTCTGGCGAGAGATATGATCTTCTACTTACCATCTAACCTCATCTGGTGATCATCATGTCAGTTTTGTTGAAGAGGATGTTGATCTCCAGGGAAATGTCTGGTAGCAGGTACTATGGGCCGGGTATCTGCTGAGACTATGGTTGGGCCCAAACAAACTAAACCGTTCCATCCTGTCATTCCAACGCCTTATGTTTTTGCTATCATTGAGAACATTGCCATACAAGCATTCATAGACACAGATTCAGAAATATCTTTGATCAGTGAAATTTCAATTCCCTCTCTAACAAAAAAACCTTTCGAAATTGAAAACAAAATACTTTCTTTTGGCAAAATCAGTAACTGGTGACTATCTTGACACTCTGGGTATGTTGCCCATTACTATTAGACTGGGTGAGGAAGTGTTCTCACATGGTGTTCAGGTGGCTAGTAATCCTTGGGTAGGATTTCTTAGCAAAAATCATGCTGCAATTGACCTCAGAAAAAAAACACTTAAAATTGTGGAACTGGACTGTTCCCCTCTTGTGTTCGCAGGAAATAGTACCTCTTAAGAGTACTGCCGTGACTTTAGAGCCCATTCTGATTCCTGCCAGGTCACAGGTGAACGTTTTGACATAAATTTTGTCCAATATTGGGTAAAAAGAGTACATATGCAATTATGTTGGACTCTTAGATCCTGAAATTCAATCAGTACCAGGTATTTTTGTGGCAAGTACAGTAACCTCTGTGAAAGCAGTCGTGACTTGTGTGTGAGCAATGAATCTGACAAACAAGGATTGCCATGTTCCCTGTGGCACAAGGCTAGGTGAGTTTCATTCCTTAGTCCCGCAACCTGGGGAAGAACACACAATGCTGGAACACAAAGTAGCTCAGATACAGACTCAAATTGAGCCCTCTCCAAAACCCAACGTTGACTTCAGTTAGTCTGTATTGGACAGTCAAGTCAAGTCAAGTCACCTTTATTTATATAGCACTTTAAACAAAATACATTGCGCCAAAGCAACTGAACAACATTCATTAGGAAAACAGTGTGTCAATAATGGAAAATGATAGTTAAAGACAGTTCATCATTGAATTCAGTGATGTCATCTCTGTTCAGTTACTGCACCCTATGTACTTGCTACATCATTAGAAGTATGGCTTACGCTAATATTAGTCTGTTTCTCTCTTATTCCGAGGTCACCGTGGCCACCAGATCCAGTCTGTGTCCAGATCAGAGGGTCACTGCAGTCACCCGGATCCAGTACGTATCCAGACCAGATGGTGGATCAGCACCTAGAAAGGACCTCTACTGCCCTGAAAGACAGCGGAGACCAGGACAACTAGAGCCCCAGATACAGATCCCCTGTAAAGACCTTAGCTGCGTCCGAAATCGCGTACTATGTGAGTAGGTACTACATTTAAATTAGAACGTACTTCACGACCGTTAAAAAAGTACGTTCTATATAGTATGAATACGGGTAGTATGAATGGAGTCCGAACGTACTACATGCGCCATATTGGAAATGTCACGTGACATACGCTGTCACCAGAGCATGTCACGTGACATCATAACAGCGAAAATTTAAAGAGCCCATTCCACTGACTGCACCAACTGCGAGCGATGTTTTTAGTTCTGCTTTCTGCCTTCATCGGCGTTTTTACGTCGTTCGAGCTCACAGTCCAGAGGAGGCGTCGGTCAGCTACTCGCAGATCACGCCTTCGTCGAGAACTTTTGCGGAATTTCTCAAATAACGTAAGTATCATCATTTATTTAGCTAATAAATTTTACCTCAGAAAAACACAAAAACCTGTGAACGATGACATGTTGATTTTTGGCAAGGAAAAAGTAATTTATTTGCTTGTGCTATTACCATCGATGAATAAACATGATATATAATATAATTCTAGGAGAAAATTATAACTTCATTATATTTATAATATATATATATATATATATATATATATATATATATATATAAAATATAAACACAAACATATTTTCAAATACACCATGCATAAAAAAATGGATTGTATACATAAATACAGACATACTATATTTATAAATAAGCCAACACAAGAAACAAGTATCTTGTTAATTAAAGTTGTATTCTAAAATAAAACTATATACATGTTTACAGATTGTGAGCCCTACAACCTACTGCCACTTGAATGCTGCTGTGCCAATTCTTCGGCTGTATTTTGAAGATGGAGCTGACCTCCGCCCCAACCTACGACTTTCACGGCAGTCCATCCAGTCCTTGATTGCTGCAGTGAAACCTGAATGCGACCATGGCTGGGAAAAGGATGTTGAGGTGCTCGTGTTCCTTTACTGGCTTGCCCATGCAGCATCATACCGGGTAGTGTCACTCGCCTTTGACATCCCGAAGTCTACTGTGCACGACATTGTGCACAGAATGAGCAAGGCAGTCATCGGGATTTTGAGGCAGCTCATCGCTTTCCCCAGTGCGGATGACCTGGAGGTGGTGGGAGCAGGTTTTGCCCAGCTGGCAGGGTCTCCAGCTTTCAAAGTAGTATCTGGTGCTATAGATGGCTGTCACATCCGCATCAAACCACCAGCAAGTGATGTGCAGTGCTACTTTAATCGAAAGCTCTTTAACTCTGTACAGCTGCAGGCCATCACTGACCACCAGGGGAAGTTCCTTGACGTTTTTGTGGGGTATCCTGGGTCTGTGCACGATGCCAGGGTGCTGAAGAACAGCCCTGTGTACACTGGCCGCCTGTTTCCACCTGCAGGAAAATGCATCCTTGGAGATGGTGGGTATCCTTGCCTGAGTGCGCCCATCTGCCTCATGACGCCATACAGAGAGCCTGTACAGAATGCTGTACAGGCTCGCTACAACAGGAAGCATTCTCGTGCACGGAACATCGTGGAGAGGGCCTTCGGGATGCTGAAAACGCGCTGGCGTTCCATTTTTTTCAAGGCACTGGAAGTCAGCCCTGCTTTTGTGCCAGAGGTCATTGCATGCTGCACGGTGCTCCACAACCTCTGTCTTATTAATGGGGACATAGTTGATCCAGAAGTTGCAGAGGATGACGATGGCCCACCTGAACCCTGCAACACAGAAGCCAGCGCAGGAGAGCACGTGCGGGACAATTTAGCTGCAGCGGTGTCTGCACCTGGCAACTGTGTGCCTGCTCTTCATGAGCACGATTACCTGTAGGACACTTAACACAGGTTAAAATCAGTTCTTGTTCTTAGATTGACAGTGTTCCAGCTTGTCTATGTTAGTTAATTTGTAAATAGTTAGTTGTGTGTGTGTGTGGGCACAGCCCACAGGGTGCTGTGATGCGTACAGTGCAGTAGTAGTAGTTAGAGAGGTGCATGGCTATCTGTGTGCATCCCTCTGTCTTACAGCTTACTGCCGCTGGACAAAGCCTCTCCATCACCAAGACTCCTGTCGGGCCTCCTCGCGGCTGCACATGGTAACTGGGGATATTACAGACCCAGGCTAATCGACAGGGGATCTCGGAGCTACAGTGGTCCCCAGAGGTGACACCCACCAACCACTGGCACACTGCCTTAGGCTGTGTGTGAATTTGTATACCAAATCTTTGACATCATAACTACATATCACATACTTGATCTAAATTACAAATTATTTACTTTAAATCCAAAATTTCCCAAGGTGTAAAGTCCTCATCTTGTACACATGCTTTGAAAAGAACATACATTGAATTATTTTAAAGCGATGCCCTACAAATGAAATTGCTAGTATCAAAGTCCCTTTAGAGCTTTAAGAAACCTGTGAAAATTACCTTACTGAAGCTGCTGAAGTTAATTTTCTTTCCTCATCATGACACTATGATAAAAATGTTTTAAAAATGTCTTTAAGCTCTATTATACTACTTTGCCAAAATTATGTGATTTTGTTTTAAGCTTTGTATTGTGTATCCATTTAAAAGTTAAATACACAAAAATAAAACAAATACATTTTACCGGTGTCTGGAGTGTGTGGGCATTTATCTACAGTGCGGCACTTGTTTCAAAAACCATCTGGAATCTGCTACAAAATACACATACAAATCACTTAAAAAATATTAATTACTCAATGCCACATATTAAGCACTTTACAACTGGCAATCTAGCTACTGCAAATCCCTGGGAATTAAGTGTTTTGTAATAAACTTGCAAAACCAGCATGACACAGTGAACTTACTAACAAATAAATTAAAGAGAGTGTGTACCATTTGATTCCTTTATTTTTTTGCAATTATTTCTAAGAGCTGAAGAAATCTTTCCTCTCTCTCTTTTGTCTCCCTTTCTCTCTCTCTCACTTCTCGGTCTCTTCTTTCTTCTCTTTCTCTGGCCTCCTGTTCTAGTCTCTTCTCATGCTCTCTTCGTTCTCTTTCTTTTCTTTCCTCCTTTTCCTCCATCTCTCTCCATCGCCTCTCCTCCCTTTCAATGGCATCTCTTTCTCTTTCAGCTTCCCTCTCCTCCATCTCTCGAATCAACTCCTCAAAATCTTTCCTTTTCCTCCCTACTCTTTCACGTTCTAACCTCACTGAGGATGGAGAGGTAACAGCAACATCCGGGCCAGATGAGGCAATAAGGGTGGGTGGTGTGATGGAGGGTCTGCCCCCTATTGCCTCATCCATGGCAGAATACCATTTCCAGGATGCTGCTGTAACCCCCCCATCCTCAGTGCTCACCCCAGTCTGTGGACATTTCAGATCCTACAAATATTTGAAAACAGAATATCAAGACAGTCAATTACATTGTAAACATATGATTTGTTAAATGATCGCATTACAGGGCCAAACATCAGCATGATTCAATCATGACAATTCTCATTTTAGGGTACAATAATAATAATAATAAAAATATCTTACTTTATATTTTTGTTTCAGGTTCTCCCATTTTTTTTTGATCTGAAGAGCAGACATTTTGCCCTCCAGCCTTTGCTCTGTGATAAAAACTCTGCAATAAATGCACAGAAATCAAGCATAACATGAATGCAGTAAGAGCTTGAGTAGAAATTTTAACATCTACAACGAACTTACTATTGAATCTACACTACAATAAAATAACATAGGCTATTACATTTGTCTTGTATAACGTTACTTACTCAAAACCTTTAATTGCTGCATTTCTTTTTCCAGTGAAGAGGGCTTCATTAGCCACTCTCCACTGTATAAGAACACGGGTGTGTTCATCAGTCCCTACAAAATCAACACAGAATTTAACGTGATGAACCATGGTAAATCTATTAATGTTTCATGGAAAAGCTGAGGTAACGTTAACTTGTTAACAGTTGTTAACAGCAGCTTGCTATGTAACGTTAACCATCAAATATTTCATAATATCAACACTGGTAAAGGAGAAATAAAAACGTTTTATCTCATTAAACTACTAAACAACGAACTTCTTTGTTTAAAGAAAACAGTGTTAGCTAGCTGATTTACATCTGATCGGACTATTCCCTAATAATAATAAAACTATTTTTTTCTGAATTGGCTGGAAAAGGACACCCTCAATTTACATTTTTTTAACAAGGCAATCGTTTACTTATATGATGTTAAACAAATAAAATGTAACCACAAAGAAACAAAAAATGCTTTATAAAGTACTTACACTTGAATAGAGCCGCGTCTCCGCTTTCCGCCATTTCCGCCATTTTCAAATATAACGACGAAAACTCCTTCCCCGTGGCATCATGGGATAGTAAAGTGTCCATCGTATGCGCACTTCGGAATCTCGCCGGAAGAAGTAGGTCATCCGGGTACTTTTCGCCTACTGTTTTTCGAATTCTATGATTTCGGACATACTACTCTGCTCGCGTACTGTTTTTCGCATACTATATAGTAGGGAAGTATTCGATTTCGGACGCAACTCTCGTCTCAGAGGAGCACCAGGACAAGACCACAGGAAACAGATGATTCTTCTGCACAATCTGTCTTTGCTGCAGCCTGGAATTAAACTACTGGTTTCGTCTGGTCAGAGGAGAACTAGCCCCCGACTGAGCCTGGTTTCTCCCAAGGTTTTTTTCTCCATTCTGTCACCGATGGAGTTTCGGTTCCTTGCCGCTGTCGCCTTTGGCTTGCTTAGTTGGGGTCACTTCTTCACAGCGATATCATTGACTTGATTGCAAATAAATGCACAGACACTATTTCAACTGAACAGAGATGACATCACTGAATTCATTGATGAACTGCCTTTAACTTTTTGCATTATTGAGACATCAAGAATGTTGTTCAGTTGCTTTGACGCAATGTATTTTGTTTAAAGCGCTATATAAATAAAGGGGACTTTGACCCAAATTTTTTGTCGATATTTGGCTTTTTTTTCTGTCATGTACTGCCGAAAGCTGCATCGCTCTTTGAATGGCACAAGCTGGTCATCCACTGTGACATCTTTGCCAGGGTTGAATAGGAGGGGAAGGTGATGCGTCCACATTTCCCACAGGGATCTGATGGGGGCAAGCTTGTCCTCTCTATGACGAGCTGGTCTCTGCAGCTTGATTTTATAGAATCTTGAGAGGGACATGGTGGCTCTGGATATAGCAAGACAGCTACTCTAGAGGTTCGAATCATGTTTAACCTTTACCCTATTTGCCACTGTTATTAAACATCTACACATACAGAACTAGTATACTGTACATTACACAGTGTAGTCATCCCTTCAAACTCTTTCAATTAGTTAAATTGTAGCACTTATTTAAATTCAATCAATATGCACCAAATATGTCATAGGACAAAGCAAAAACAGGATTTTATTAATTCTGGTAAAAAGAAAAGAAAAAAGAAAATAAACTGAAATGACACACTGACACAAATCCAAGAGTCACATTACAGAAGCGTCCTTATTCTAGAATCCTGTTTTATCTGTGTAGTGACCATGGTGATTTCAGATCACAAAACCCATACTAGAGCAGCATTTCCTAATTGCATTAACTCCACACATCCCTCTCTCTCCCAAGTGGTAAGCATTTATAAATTATGGAGGCCCCTGTGGTCTTGGAAACCTTCCATATGTAGCTTTTTCTCTGATAGGCGTTGTCAGCTGAGATGTCTAATATAGACAGGCATGTGCCTTTCCAAACCATGATTAATTAGCGGGATTTACCATTGCCAGTGTCTCAAGTCTCAAAAATGATAAAGGTAATGGTACAGGAGGAGGTAGTAGGGGGAGCAAACAACAGACACAGTGGGAGTTATTTTTTAACAGAAAATTACCAGTGTAATCACCAGTGTAACTGGGTGGAATGAACACACAACAAGGAGAGCTCGAATAAATACCCCAGAGTGTCCAAGTGAGTGGAGTAGGTGCTGAGGTGAGCAGGTGCTTCTCTGAGAGTGTGTTCCAGTGGCGGCGTGTCTTTGAGGCACTCTTGTTTGGGTTGACTGGTCACACGCTAGTTTCTGGAATGCAAGGGGAGAGAACAAGTTAGATCTCAGCTTCATGGAGAGTATGGGTAAAACACCATCGGGCCTAATGAGGCTTATCTGGCCTGATGGCTGATGACTTCTAGCTGTGACCGATCAGCCCGTGATAAGCCCGTGCAGGTGTTACTCGTAAATTTTCATGGCAACGCTGATGTAAGCTCGGGATGGTCGTCACACTATACATTAACATTTTTATTTTTTTTTACAAAAATATAATAGCTCGACTCGCTGGCGCCGATACAGGATGGCTGCCTCCGTGACGAGCTCCGCATATGTTTTTGTGTTTTTGTTAGTTTGTCCTGTCTTTAGTTATATTCCTGCCATCAGTTTCACCAGGGAAGAACTGCTGAACATTCGGCAGAACGCACCACAAGATGTTTTTCCGGATTTCAATTATTCAGATGTTTTAGTGAACGTTGTTATCGGAGGAGCGGCGGCGCTGATCAAACGCTTCAGGACGCGCAGACGGGGGAAGCGAGCGGGAGCGCTCGTCAGACTCAGGAAGCGCGGATTTCGAACGCCGTTGCCTAGCATCCATCTGGCAAATCTCCGCTCTCTACCCAACAAAACGGACGAACTCCTTCTGCTTTCTCGGACTAATAAGGATTTCACACACTCTGCTGCTCTGTGTTTCACGGAAACCTGGCTGAATGACACCATACCGGACAGCGCGCTCCATCTTCCGGGATTTCAGCTGTTGAGAGCGGATCGTGAATCAGAATCCACTGGGAAATCGCGCGGCGGCGGGACATGTTTTTACATCAATGAACGGTGGTGTACAGATGTACAGTATTGTTCAAAATAATAGCAGTACAATGTGACTAACCAGAATAATCAAGGTTTTTAGTATATTTTTTATTGCTACGTGGCAAACAAGTTACCAGTATGTTCAGTAGATTGTCAGAAAACAAACAAGACCCAGCATTCATGATATGCACGCTCTTAAGGCTGTGCAATTGGGCAATTAGTTGAAAGGGGTGTGTTCAAAAAAATAGCAGTGTCTACCTTTGACTGTACAAACTCAAAACTATTTTGTACAAACATTTTTTTTTTCTGGGATTTAGCAATCCTGTGAATCACTAAACTAATATTTAGTTGTATGACCACAGTTTTTTAAAACTGCTTGACATTTGTGTGGCATGGAGTCAACCAACTTGTGGCACCTCTCAGCTGTTATTCCACTCCATGATTCTTTAACAACATTCCACAATTCATTCACATTTCTTGGTTTTGCTTCAGAAACAGCATTTTTGATATCACCCCACAAGTTCTCAATTGGATTAAGGTCTGGAGATTGGGCTGGCCACTCCATAACATTAATTTTGTTGGTTTGGAACCAAGACTTTGCCCGTTTACTAGTGTGTTTTGGGTCATTGTCTTGTTGAAACAACCATTTTAAGGGCATGTCCTCTTCAGCATAGGGCAACATGACCTCTTCAAGTATTTTAACATATGCAAACTGATCCATGATCCCTGATATGCGATAAATAGGCCCAACACCATAGTTGGAGAAACATGCCCATATCATGATGCTTGCACCTCCATGCTTCACTGTCTTCACTGTGTACTGTGGCTTGAATTCAGAGTTTGGGGGTCGTCTCACAAACTGCCTGTGGCCCAAAAAGAACAATTTTACTCTCATCAGTCCACAAAATGTTCCTCCATTTCTCTTTAGGCCAGTTGATGTGTTCTTTGGCAAATTGTAACTTCTTCTGCACATGCCTTTTTTTTAACAGAGGGACTTTGCGGGGGATTCTTGAAAATAGATTAGCTTCACACAGACGTCTTCTAACTGTCACAGTACTTACAGGTAACTCCAGACTGTCTTTGATCATCCTGGAGGTGATCATTGGCTGAGCCTTTGCCATTCTGGTTATTCTTCTATCCATTTTGATGGTTGTCTTCCGTCTAGCCTATCATTTTTTGCACCTCTTTATAGGTTTTCCCCTCTCAAATCAACTTTTTAATCAAAGTACGCTGTTCTTCTGAACAATGTCTTGAACGACCCATTTTCCTCAGCTTTCAAATGCATGTTCAACAAGTGTTGGCTTCATCCTTAAATAGGGGCCACCTGATTCACACCTGTTTCTTCACAAAATTGATGACCTCAGTGATTGAATGCCACACTGCTATTTTTTTGAACACATCCCTTTCAACTAATTCAACTAATTGCCCAATTGCACAGCCTTAAGAGCGTGCATATCATGAATGCTGGGTCTCATTTGTTTTCTGAGAATCTACTGAACCTACTGGTAACTTGTTTGCCACGTAGCAATAAAAAAAATACGAAAAACCTTGATTATTCTGGTTAGTCACATTGTACTGCTATTATTTTGAACAATACTGTAACTGTGTTAAAGAAGACGTGCTGCTCAAATCTCGAAACACTCTTCATTAACTGCAAGCCATTCTATTCGCCGCGGGAGTTTCACTCGTTCATTCTGGTCAGTGTTTACATCCATCCTCAAGCACATGTGAGCTCAGCTTTACAGAAACTCGCTGATCAGATCACAGAGACAGAACAACAACACCCTGACTCTGTTTTAATCATTCTCGGGGACTTTAATAAAGCCAATCTGTCCCGTGAACTGCCAAAATACAGACAGCATGTTACATGTCCCACCAGAGACAGTAATATATTGGATCACTGTTACACCACAATAAAGGATGCATTTCACTCTGTTCCAAGAGCAGCTTTGGGACGTTCTGATCACCTTCTGGTTCATCTTATACCGTCCTACAGGCAGAAACTAAAATCAGCTAAACCTGTATCAAGGACTGTAAAAAGATGGACTAATGAAGCAGAGCAGGATTTACAATCTTGTTTTGACCTCACTGATTGGAGTGTTTTTGAAGCTGCTGCCACCGATCTGGATGAACTCACAGAGACCGTAACCTCATATATCAGTTTCTGTGAGGATATGTGTATTCCTACAAAGACTCAACTAATTTACAATAATGACAAACCGTGGTTCACTGCAAAACTCAGACAGCTCCGTCAGGCCAAAGAAGATGCTTACGTGAAGGGGGACAATGTCTTGTATAAACAGGCTAAATACACATTGGAAAAGGAGATCAAAGTGGCAAAGAGGAATTATTCTGAAAAAAATAAGGACTCAGTTCACTTCCAACGACTCCGCATCAGTGTGGAAAAGTCTAAAGAAGATCACCAATTACAAGACACCACCCCCCAGCACCGTAGAGAATCAACGACTGGCAGACGATCTGAACGAGTTTTACTGCAGGTTTGAAAGAACACCCATCACCTGCCCTGAACGCCTCCCCACACAACCATTCACACCCTTCACAACTCCTGCAACCAGCCCTGAATGCCTCTCCAAACTACCGTTCACACCATTAACAGCTCCTGCAACCCATCCTGAACACTTCCCCAATCAAGCACTCTCACCATTCTCACCTCCTGCATCCCCCCTCTCCCCCACACCTGCAATTCAGATCAGCGAGGATGCGGTGCGCCAGGTCTTCCGGAAGCAGAAAAGGAAAAAATCACCAGGCCCAGACTGTGTTACACCAGCCTGTCTGAAATCCTGTGCTGACCAGCTGGCCCCCATCTTCACACAGATCTTCAACAGATCGCTGGAGCTGTGCGAAGTCCCTTCATGCCTCAAACGTTCCACCATCATCCCCATCCCTAAGAAACCCAAAATTACAGGACTAAATGACTACAGGCCTGTGGCTCTAACGTCTGTAGTCATGAAGTCATTTGAAAAACTGGTGCTGGCCCACCTGAAGGACATCACTGGGCCCTTGCTGGATCCTCTTCAGTTTGCCTACAGAGCAAACAGGTCTGTGGACGATGCAGTAAACATTGGACTGCATTATGTTCTGCAACACCTAGACAGACCGGGGACTTATGTGAGGATCCTGTTTGTGGACTTCAGCTCGGCCTTCAACACGATCATCCCAAACCTCCTCCTGCCCAAACTAAATCAGCTCTCCGTGCCCACCTCCGTCTGTCAGTGGATCAACAGCTTCCCGACAGACAGGCAGCAGCTAGTGAGGCTGGGAAAATACACATCCAGCACCCGTACAATCAGCACCGGAGCTCCCCAGGGCTGCGTTCTCTCCCCACTGCTCTTCTCCCTGTACACTAATGATTGCACATCTAAGGACCTCTCTGTCAAGCTCCTGAAGTTTGCAGACGACACCACACTCATCGGCCTCATCCAGGACGGTGACGTGCTTACAGACAGGAGGTAAAAGAGCTGGCTGTCTGGTGCAGTCTCAACAACCTGGAGCTTAACACCCTCAAAACAGTGGAGATGATCGTGGACTTCAGGAGAAACCCCCCTGCACTCCCCCCACTCACCATCATGAACAGCCCTGTGACTGCAGTGGAGTCATTCAGGTTCCTGGGAACCACTATCTCTCAGAACCTGAAGTGGGACATTCACATTGACTCCATCGTAAAAAAGGCCCAGCAGAGATTCTACTTCCTTCGCCAGCTGAGGAAGTTTAACCTGCCACAGGAGATGCTGAAACAGTTCTACTCCACCATCATTGAATCCATCCTCTGCACTTCAGTAACTGTCTGGTTCAGCTCAGCTTCTAAATCTGACCTCAGAAGACTACAGAGAGAAGTCCGGACTGCTGAGCGAATCATCGGTTCAACTCTCCCATCTATTCAAGAACTGTACTTATCCTGAGTGAGAAAAAGGGCTGTCAAAATCACTCTGGACCCCTCACATCCAGCACACTCCCTCTTTGAACTGTTGCCATCTGGTCGACGCTACAGAGCACTGAGCACTAGAATGACCAGACACAGGACCAGTTTCTTCCCTCAGGCAATCCATCTTATGAACAGCTGACAATAATGGCGAACACACTACACTTTATATTTATATAAACACACACTTTATTTATCTTACACACATACTTAGTATACACTTAAATTTTGCACACAATATATATGTACATACATAACTTCACTTTGTAATATACCTGCCTACAATTGTCATTTGTATATTGTCATTCACTGTCTACATATTTGTATTTTTTATTCTTTTATTATGTGTTTTATGTTCTGTCGCTGTCATTCTGTTGTACTGCGGAGCTTCTGTCACGAAAACAAATTCCTCGTATGTGTATGCACGTAGGTGGATGCAGCACACTGGTGGTGGATGAGGAGATACCCCCCCCCCCCACACACACACACACACCTGTGCTGGCAATGACAAAAATGTGTTATTTCTATGTTCATGTCCTCCATTAGAATATTTTCAGAATGATGTATAATTTTTTGTTATCAGATGAAACATAGATGAGCTACACCTGTTTGAAATGGATAGTCAGCAAAGTCAATTTTGAGGAAAACCCTAACATTGCATCTTTTTTTACAGGCACTCAAAGCTCTTTACATTTGTCAGGGGGTATCGACTCATCCACCACCAGTGTGCAGCATCCACCTGGATGATGCGACGGCAGCCATATTGCGCCAGAACGCCCACCACACACCAGCTTACTGGTGGAGAGGAGACAGAGTGAAGAAGCCATTCAGCAGATATGGGGATTGTTAGGAGGCCATGATGGTCAGAGGCCAATGGGTGAATTTAGGCAGGATGCAGAGGTCACATTTTTACTGACCACAGAGAGTCAGGACCTAGGTTTAACATCTCATCCGAAGGACGAGTTCTTCTCATTATAATAATTACTATATTATCACAACATAGTTATTTTTTATTTTATCTTTGTTATTATAAATAAGAACAGATGCAAAAACAAGTATAAGGGAAAAAAAGAAAATAATACATTACCTTTTTCATTTTTACATCTAAACAAAAACTCAAGAAAAACAAATTATAAAATGTAAAATTCCCTTTACTGTGGTTATTACAAATAAATGTATAATTATATTATGTAAAAACAATAGAGTTGTTGCAGTTTTACCCAATTCAAGGAACAGTGACAAAGTCTTCAAAGTTTTTATTTTATTGTTTTGCAAGAAAGGTGAACAGTCATACAGGTTGGCTGCAAAGTGCAACCCAGAATAACACTCTGACAGTATTTATATCCTAATCAAACCAGGATGCTTCTATCTCATCCAATCATAATGCATATTCAACATATGTGTCCATTTAAGGTATCCAACTATGTCTCCTCGATGCAGTTTTATGTATTTAATGCAAATCAACTTAGAAGCTAGGATGTAATGTCTCTAAAATATATATTTTTTTGTCTCAAACTTGTTTTGCACACACACATTTCATACATTTCCTATTGTTGTCTTACCACATAAAAATAACTCAAGCATACTGATGAAGCACTCAGAGAACATTCTTTAGTAGAGTGAAGGAAATAATATCAATGATAATAAAAAAAATTCTTCCCCAATAGAAGTATATGTAACTTCCCCATTTAGATAGCTAAATGTGTGTGTGTGTGTGTGTGTGTGTGTGTGTGTGTGTGTGTGTGTGTGTGTGTGTGTGTGTGTGTGTGTGTGTATGTGTCAGAGAGAGAGAGAGAGAGAGAGAGAGAGAGAGAGATTATGCTGGGGCCCACAATATACTTTGGTCTCTTAAAATGGTTTATTCTTTTGCTTACTTTGTTGTCTGTTCATCAGTAGAATCTTCTTTTCCTTTCATCCCCGTAGAGAGGGGGTGAGACCAGTACACCAATGTGATGGAATGTTGCAGAATACCCTGACCCCTCAGGGTAAAAGGTCAAAGGTCGTCATCAATCAAAAAGTTGACAGGCTGCCCAGCATAGCTAATAATCTCACAATTCTGAGAAATTAAGTCGTAATTCTGAGTAATAAATTCAGATTTGTGAGATAGAATTTCACTATTGTAAGAAATTGTCTCTTTATTCCTCTTCAGAATTTGGATTTATAACTCTCAATTGCGAGTTCATATCCTGCCCAAGTAAGAATTTTGAGAAAGTCACAATTACCTTGTTTTTTTTTTTTCTTGTTTTTTTGTTTGTTCATTTTTTTTCAAAGGCGGAAACAGGTTTTCATAAATTAAGAAGAAATTTAATGAATGTGAATTTAGTGAGTCAATGAGTGTTGATTTCCAGGGCATTATTTTCTTGTATCACAGCGACCTGTAAATGAAACAGTTTTGCTATTACATATAATCATTTTATAATGATTCCTATTTGTGCAGCATATGTCATAAGTTACTGTAGAGTTGTGAGAACACACTCACGTTTGCCAGCGTTCCCTTTCTGCATAACTTCCTGTTTAGGAGTTTGAGACCAACTCAATGTCACATCTGTGAATCCTCTATCAGCCAGAGCAGATCCCAACTGGAAATTACATAATTTACTTAACTGATTAAATCACAATATGACAAGACATCCAAATCTTCCTCTCCTCTTTTCTTGTGTCATGTCCCAAACAGTACTTTTGTGAAATCATGTCTCTTTAAAATGTGAGAATATTGTACATTTGTTCATGCTGTAAATAGTTTGACTAAGAGGGGTTACACACTTGGTTCACTTGCCTGGTCCGAACCTGAATTGATTGCTCCCCCTCCCCTGCCCCCGCTGGACTCCGTTCATATTTTATTTGGGGTCTGAACCGCAGTTTGTTTGCGTCATCAAGCAAGCATCTTTGTAGCCCGTTGTTTAGTAATGAAGGCACAGGAGAAAGCATCAAATGCATGACATAACTTTCTGCACATTTTTGAACAGTTAATTTTGTTTACAAAGCTTCGGTACATAACGGCACTTACTTCTGTCATACAAATGTACTGCAAATGCTCTAAAAAAGCTGAAGCCAAACAGATAATGAGATACACAGTTCTCTGTTTGCAGCACGTCTGTCATGATCATCAGGAATATGAGTGAAACACACACAAACACAATTTTTTATCAAATAATACATCATTAATAGCAGTAACTAACTTCTGAGATTTGGTACGACTGCGTTCACATCAGCAGCGAACCAAACCGTAGTTCACATGAACCATATCCCAGACCACCCTTTTTAAGTGAACTCGTGTACAGTTTACGGTTGCGCACATGAGTATGGAAGACAGTGTTCACATCATCCAAAGAACCAAACTCTGACGTCAATCAAATCCGGTGTGCACACCAAGTGTCACTACATCTGCCCGGCTTTCAGCTTTTTAAAGCAGATTGCAATGCAGAATCAATTGGGAAATTGTGCAGCGGTGGCACATGCTCTCACATCAATGAAAAGTGATGTACTGATGTAACTGTGTTAAAGAAGATGGGCTGTCCACATCTAGAAAGTGAATTTAATTAACTGCAAGCCATTCTATTCACCGAAGAATTTCATTCGTTCATTCTTGCGAGTGTTTACATTACTTTGCAAGCACACTTGAGTCTAGCTTTGCAAAAAACTTGGTGATCAGATCATAGAGAGAGAGAGAGCAACAACAACCGAACTCTGTTTTAATCATTTTTGGGGCCAATCTCTCCCGTGAACTGCCAAAATATAAACAGCATGTTACATGTCCCACCAGAGACAGTACTACTACTAGATCACTGGATACATAGCAATGCATATCACTCTGTCCAAGGGCGTAACTTTGGGTCTACCATTGGGGGGGGGGGGGGGGGGTTAAACACGCGGAATATTTATTAATCTATTTATTTATTGAATAATTTTCTTGTGTAAAAGGTAACATGCTTATTTGCATAATTTAATTATGCAATCCCCCCCAAAACGGGTGACTGTATTGGAGCAAACAGCAACTTAAGTTACAATTCAGTGACATTGGTTCTACACAGTCCCTGGCACCCTCTGGCTTTACCTCATAGGACACTGGCGAACCAACATCTCTAGCCAGCCAATCTCCAGTCAACAAAACTAATCATCAGCTAACTCAGTGTTTCTCAAACTTTTTCTGCCATTCCCCACTTCGGAGGTAGGGAAAGGGGAAGCCCCACCTGTCCCCAATCACCCCAAAAAAATGTTAATAAACTAGGCTTTAAGATTAACTGTTAAAATGTATTTTATTAGCATCACATTTTAAAAACTTAACATCAAATAACAGCATTAAAAACTTGAAAACAGAGAAAATTAAAGTACAATTATATTATAACTTTGCATGAAATAAGACTCAAAAGTAGATAAAAAAAATAAAAATAATTGTGCTTGCATTTAACCTCTGATAACATTAAATTCAGAAACTGAGAGAATACAAGTGTGGACTGACATTAACATTAGTTGTGCTTTGATTCATTTTGTCACTTTGCAAACTCCATGCAAAAAAAAAAAATAATAAAAAAAAAAAAAAATAAAATAATAATAATAATATATATATATATATATATATATATATATATATATATATATATATATATATATATATATATATATTATAATAATCTCAAATTGAACCGGAGGTAGTAAATTCCTAATAATAATTTAACGTTACGTATTTTTTTAGGTATTTTAATAAGATAGATACCTAAAATACTTTGCAAATACAGCTCAACTAAAGGTGTTTGAACAACAAAACACATCCACTTGCACATATTTGATAATCGAATATGAGATATATCCTGCTATAGCTAACAAATTTGTCATTCAGCGCTGACAAGCAATGAATGACGCGTCTCCATGGGAACCATAAAGCGATACTACGATCAATAACGATCGCCTTACGATCGTAAGGCTTATATTTAAATGTGTCTTCATTTTGTTTTGAGTGTATGGTCAATAAATAAAGGAATTAAAAAGATGGGCACAAAACCTGTTTGTCATGTCTCTACTCCCCACACTTTGAGAAACACTGAGCTAACTTAACAGCTAACTTAGCAAAAGGGGTACCTCCATTTGGTCAGGATTTTTCTTTTTTCTTTCTTTTTTTTGGCTGATGTCGACAAACAATGAAAAATCGTTGTCTGGCTGCCTTTCAGTGTCCTTTTCATCTTTCCATCAGCTTTCTCCAACCATTCATCCCAGCAACTGCGCAAAATAGTGAACAAACTTTGTAGAGAAAGCCGGTTGGGTAATACCAAGTAGTCGGTGAGGAGGGTACATTACAGATTATTTAAAATATAATACTATCTTTCTTCCTGGCAAATTAAATTAATAAATAAAACGAACAAAAGTATTCATTCTGAATATTTCATGTTATTTTAATCTGAATGATGTGATGATATTGAGGGGGTTATATTAGTTGGATCTGATTTTTTGGGGGGTCATGACCCCAGTAACCCCCCTGCAAATTACGCGCATGACTCTGTCCCACAGACAGCTTTAGGGCTCTCTGATCACTCCCTGGTTTCCCTTTTGGGGTCAAAGATAGTCAATGGCCACAGATTATTAGTATTTCACTCTCACAGCACGTTAAACATCACTCTCTTACTTGATCTGGACAAACTGTGCATCATTTGAAAGTTTAAAGACTCTAGCTTCGATATTTGACCAATATTTTGATAAAACACTGTTTCAGTGACAGTTATTTAGTCAGTTATGTCAGGAGTGCAAAATAAACATGTATGAGTCATTTTTAGAATAGAAATTCACCAAGCATTCATATTCAGTCATGTCACAAGTAAATGGACAAACAATTAAAAATGTAAATGAAACTAAATATTTAGGTCTAATACTTGATCCCAACCTTGGTTTTAAAAGTCACATAAAAAATCTTAGTAATAAATTGAAATTTAATTTGATGAACTATAAACATATTAGAAATTCATTAACTACAGAAGCCTCAAATATATACCTCAACACTATGATTGATCCACATCTTCTGTATTGCATGTCTAGTTGGTCTCAGGCGTGTAAAACGTCGTCAAAATTACTTGAATCTTTATATAAAAGGGCCATAAAAATCCATGATGAAAAGCCTCGCCAGTACCATCACTGTACAGTATAGAGTAAATATAACATTTTGAGTTTTGAAAACCTTATTAAATATAATGAAATTTCTGCTTTATTTAAAATTATCCATAACATCGTTGCTCCCCCTTTGAGAAAATTTGTCACATTAAATTCGGAGAGAATTTCTAGAGCCACACGGTCGACAGTCAGAGGAGAGTGCAGTGTTCCAAAACGTATAGAATACGAATATTCTATAATCATGCACAAACTATAGTACATTTACACGCCAGACCAAACAGTGGTTATTATTAAAGCAAACCTGTACGCACTTAATTAACTGTGATATGAATGATGTAAATTCTGAGTGAGTGAGTGAGTGATAGATTCCTGAAGTAGAGTGTGTTTTTATGATGTGAATGAAGTAATGATTTTATGTATTATTCTGTATATGTTTTATAAACTTTTTTACGTAGGGCCTCATCTACCTGTCCAGGGACTGCGGGTGGAAATTAGCATTTTTTGCTATAACCTGGCACATGACATCTCTTCTTTTTTAGACTAATGTTTTTTCTGTGCATTGTCCCTGATCAAATAAAAATAAATTCAAATTCAAATGTCTGCAGCCAGGGGCGTAGATTACGCGGGGATGCAGGGGATGCGGGGGACGTGTGTCCCCCACTTTTATCATCACGGAAATTCGTCCCCCGCACTTTTTCGTGCAAGTATGTTCGTATAGAGGTTTTCAAGAGCTGGTGTGAATAAATATAGATTTAAACTCAAGTCAGGATAGTCTGCGAATTACCTGATTTTTTTTTCAGACCGAGAAGGCGAGATGAACATCACGGAGCGCTAAATTCTCCTGCCGTGTGTGTGTGTGTGTGTGTGTGTGTGTGTGTGTGTATTTTATTCATACTCAAAGCCGGAGGGTGCTCTCGCACAGAAAGTCATATCAGGAAACTCCTAACATGGACAACAGCGTCCAGCTATGGCTGTATGAAAACCGCTGTTTTTGGTTTTTTTTTTTTCAAGTCCAAAAAAAACTCCAGCAGGTGATAAATAAAGTATATGAACAATACAGTGCTAATTGACATAGCATTTATTACAGTATAGAAACTATTCTGCCTTATTATGTGATTAAAAGGTAGCACTTTATTTTACAGTCCTGTTCCTCATGTACATACTATGTACTTACTATAGTAATTACAATAACTATGTAATAACTAGGTACTAAACCTGAACCTACCCCTAAACCTAACCCTAACCCATGTAGTTACCTTGTATTACCAGAACTTTCTTAGATAAATACACTTTAAGTACACTATAAGTACATGTTAGTACACGTACTGTAAAATAAAGTGCAACCGATAAAAAGTGTTTGTTATTGTCCAAAAGTTTATTTCTAATACAATTAAAAACTAAAAATTAGAGAAAAAAAATAATTTGCCTATAGTATCCACTACCAGTCAAAAGTTTTGTTCATGTTTTTTAAAGAAGTCTCTTGTGTTCACCAAGCCTACATTTATTTGATCCAAAGTACAGCAAATCAGGGAAATTTTGAAATATTTTTACTAGCCTATTCAAAATAGCTGTTTTCTATTTGAATATATTTCAAAATGCAATTTATTGAGATTTCAAAGCTGATTTTTTTTTTTGCATCATCACTCCAGTCACACGATCCTTCAGAAATAATTCTGATATACTGATTTGATGCAAAAAAAATTAACAATTAACTGGTAAGACTGCAAGAGAGCACTTTGTGAGAATATGTAAAATCAATAAATGAAAACAAAAAAACCCAAAAGGCTTGCTTTCTCTCTCTCTCCCTCCCTCTCTCTCTCTCTCTCTCACACACACACAAATGAACTGGTAAGACTGCATTTTTTGTTCAAGTTATTGAAATAAAATCAATAAATCATAAATAAAAAAATCCAAAAGAGATTCTCATTATCTCTCTCTCTAAAATTTAAGTACATTGAATAAAATATTAATTAAATACAAAATGTTTGTATAGTGTTTTGAATGATCACTTTTCATTCCTTATTTTGTTAGATTTTACAAATATCAAATACTGAGTAACAAAAATGCTTTCTATGTATTCCCTTTCTAACAAGACTTTAATGTTTGACTGTAATCATAATGTGAAACCTGATACTTATCTAACCAAAAATATCTAAACCTTGATAAAAAGTAATCTTTTAGAATGTCTAGATATAGATCTAAATGCAAAACCTAAAAAAATGAGGAGATGAGGTCTAAAAAACTATGGGAATCCAAAAGCCTCTGTATATCTATATAGGATGTTAATACAAGAGGTTACGCAACATTACACAAGTTTTTACTTTTTTAATGCCTCCAAATTGCCCAATTCTCACATCAAAAAAATTATTTTAAATGTTTTCACTCTATTTTAATGTGAACTATTGTATTTATAAAAAAATAGCTAATTTAAAAATTGTGTAAATATTGCATAGTATCATAGTAGTTTGACTTCTAAACGAAGAGGGTCAGAGGGTTAATGCGTATTTGGTGTGCTGTCCGGAGGGAGGGCTCCAAGCTTGGAGTTCGGCCCAAACCCAGAGTACTCCCCCCGTATGTAAATGTTTTAGGACTAGAAGTGTGGAGAAGGGGTGGTGGGGGGATGCTGTGACAAAGTGTGAATTAATTGAGGTGAGACTGCTGTATATATACCTCTTAACATTGATTGCTGAGTGCTCTCCACTTGTGTTAATTATCTGAACGTGCTCCTCCCGAACTTTGTTAATAAAACTTAATTTCGTGAGAACTATAGAATCATAAATGGGGGAGTATTCAGAGCCAAACATAATGACAGAGTACATATGAGAGCTTTACATGAGGGCAAAGATGACAAGTGCCATAAATCAATCTGATTAGTCTTCTATAAAAACACACATTAAATGGCCTTAGAATTTTTTTTTATAAAATTCACAGTTTTACAGATTATATTATGAAATTTCAAATGAAGTGTTGGTAGGCTTTAGCTACACTATGTTTCTAAACTCATATCCTACATCAACATTTTTTTAATACGTTTATTGTTGATTGTTGAACAGTAAACTTTGAAGTGTCAGCTTTGTGAACATATCTTGATTATGTATCTAGTCAGAAAGACTCATGAGCAGAAACCTTTTTATTTTGAGTATGTAATTTCTGTCTCCATACCGAAAATGGTGGGTGACTAGTAAGGGGTTAACTTCTACCAACCTACAGGTAAAAACGTTAATCTGCTAAACCTGTAGTAAAGACTGTAAAGAGATGGACCAACGAAACAGAGTGGGCTTTAAAAGCCTGTTTTCACCTCACTGACTGAAGTGTTTTTGAAGCTGCTACCACCAAACTGGACGAACTCACAGAGACTGTAACATCCTATATTAGTTTCTGTGGAGATACATGCATTCCTACCAGGACTTATATAACATTCAAGAATGATAAGCCATGGAAACCGCAAAACTCAGACATCTTCTACAGGCCAAAGAGGATGCCTACAGAAATGGGGACAGAGTCAATAAGGCCAGGAACACACTGAATAAAGAGATTGAGTGGCTAAAAGGACCTACGCTAAAATTTGAATCAACAACTTGCTAACGACCTTGTAGATTTGAAGTCCCCCACACATCTCTCTACACAACCGTTAAAACCCCCTGCACTTCAAATCATTGAAGATGATGTGTGCCAGGTCTTCAGGAAGAACAAAAGAAGAAAAGCACCTGGCCCATATGGCATTACACCAGCCTGTCTGAAAACCTGTGCTAACCATCTTGCCCCCATCTTTTCCCAGATCTTCAACAGGTCTCTGGAGTTGTGTGACATGCCTTCCTGCTTCAAATGCTCCATCATCATCCCCGTTCCAAAGAAACCCAAGATAACAGGTCTTAACGATTACAGACCTGTGGCTCTAATGTCTGTCGTCAAGTCATTTGAAAACTGGTTCTGGCTTATCTGAAAGACATCACTGGACCCTTACTGATGTGACGTGACATACAGCAAGGCAAGTTTATTTATATAGCACATTTCGTACACAATAGTAATTCAAAGTGCTGTACATAAAAGAAAGTAAAATAATCATGAAGAAAAATAATAACAAAAATAAAACAAGCTATTTTAAAACTTTGAAAATGATTAAAAAATTTACATTTAAAATGAATTTATCAACAGTTAGAAATAGAAAATAATTTTACATAAACAGTGAATATGTAAAATAAAGTGCAATCAGTTCGGACATCGCACAGTGCTAATTCAATAAATGCACAGCTAAACAGATTTGTTTTAAGTCTAGATTTAAATGTGACTAGTGTTTAAGCACATCTGATCTCTTCTGGAAGCTGATTCCAACTGCGGGCAGCATAGTAACTAAAGGAGGACTCCCCTTGTTTTGTGTGAACCCTTGGTATTTCTAACTGACTCGATCCTAATGATCTGAGTGCTCTGTTAGGTTTATATTCAGTGAACATATCTGCAATATATTTCGGTCCTAGGTCATTTAGTGACTTATATACGAGTAAAAGTACTTTAAAATCAATCCTAAATGTAACTGGAAGCCCGTGTAAGGACCTGAGGACTGGTGTGATATGCTCAGATTTTCTGGTTCTAGTCAGAATCCTGGCAGCAGCGTTCTGGATGAGCTGCAGCTGTCTAATGCTCTTTTTGGGAAGGCTAGTGAGGAGCCCATTACAATAGTCCACCCTGCTGGTGATAAAGGCATGAATGGCAAGTTTCTCCAAGTCTTGACTGGAAAAAAACATCTAATTCTTGCAATGTTTTTTAGATGAAAGGTTACTGATTTAGTTATTGCTTTGACATGACTACTGAAACTAAGGTGTGTCTCCAGAATCACACCAAGATTCCTGACTTGATTTTTAGTTGTTTGACCCCTAGAGTCAAGGTATATATTTACCTTGAAGACTTAATCTTTGTTACCACATGCAATGACTTCTGGCACATCTAACTGTTAATTTCATCAATGCATTGGCAGAAGGAGTCAATGGGGCTGTAGTCATTTGGAGATAAGACTAGGTAAATCTGGGTGTCATCAGCATAGCTGTGATAGGCAATTTGGTTCTTTCTCATTATTTGACTTAGTGGAAGCATTTACAGGCTAAACAAGAGTGGTGCAGGAATTGAGCCTTGTGGGACTCCACATGTCATGGACGTCCACTTAGACTTATGCTCTCCTATACTCACATAATAGCCTCTCCCTTCTAAGTATGATCTGAACCATTTGAGTACCATCTCAGAAAGCCAGACCCAATTTTCCAGTCTCTCTAGTAGTATTCTATTATCGACAGTGTCAAATGCAGCACTGAGATCTAGCAATACCAACACCGACATTTTGCCACAACTTAAGCGAATATCAATTATTATCTTAATGAGTGCTGTCTCTGTGCTGTGATGCAGTCGGAAACCAGACTGAAAATTGTCCAGCATTTGAGTTTTTATCAAGTATTTGTTCAGATGAATAAAAACTACCTTTTCTATAATTTTGCCTACAAAAGGACTGGTGACCCATACCCAGAATTAGTGCTCTGCATTTAACCCATCCAAAGTGCACACACACATAGCAGTGAACACACAGACACAACATGAAAACACTCACCCGGAGCAGTGGGCAGCCATTTATGGGGAACAGTTGGGGGTTCAGTGCCTTGCTCAAGGGCACCTAAACCATGGTATCGCCGGCCCAAGACTCTAACCCACAACCTTAGGGCCTAGGAGTCAAACTCTCTAACCACTAAGCCACGACTTCCCCTGGACCCCCTGCTGTTTGCTTTCGGAGCAAACAGGTCTGTGGATGATGCAGTCAACATGGGACTGCACTTCATCCTGCAACATCTGGACAAATCAGGGACTCATATGAGGATCCTGTTTGTGGACTTTAGTTCAGCTTTCAACACCATCATCCCAACAGCCCTCCAGACCAAACTGATCCAGCTCTCTGTTCCTAGCTCTATCTGTTAGTGGATCACCAGTTACATTTAGTGAGACTGGGGAAATTCATGTGCAACAGCTGTTAAACCAACACTGGCGTCCCTCAGGGATTTGTTCTCTCCCCACTGCTCTTCTACCTGTACCATCTGGTGCAGTCTTAACAACCTGGAGCTGAACATGCTCAAAACAGTGGAGATGATAGTGGACTTCAGAAGAACACCCCCCCTACACCCCCCCCCCCCCCACTCACCATCATGAACAGCACTGTGGCTGCAGTGGAGTCATTCAGATTCCGGGGAACTACCATCTCTCAGGACCTGAAGTGGGACCTTCACATTGACTCCATTGTTAAAAAGGCCCAACAAAGGTTGTACTTCCTTCGCCAACTGAGGAAGTTTAACCTGCCACAGGAGCTGCTGAAACAGTTCTACTTAGCCATCATAGAGTCTGTCCTGTGTACTTCAATAACTGTCTGGTTTTGTTCAGCGACATAATCAGACATCAGAAAACTACAGAGGATGGTTCGGACTCCTGAAAGGATTATTAGTGCTCCCCTGCCCACCCTTCAAGAACTGTATACATCCAGAGTGAGGAAAAAGGCTCAGAAGATCACTTTGGATCCCTCACATCCAAGTTATCCCCTTTTTGAACTTTTGCTATCTGGCCTTTTTTGTCTGTGTTTTGTTGTTTCTGTGTACTGGAAGCTTATGTCACTAAAACAAGCTATTTATAAACTCAAGCATACTTGGCAATACAGCTCTTTCTGATCCAAATTCTAAAGAGAGAATAGTAAATTACTCTTTTTGTGTTGAAGACTACATATAAAATAGCTACCAAAATAAATGTTGGTAACTGCAGCTTGACTAAAAATTATGACTAAAAGATGACAAAAATGCGATTACTTTTAGTTTACGAAGACTAGACTAAAACTATGTAAGACTCAAAATGAACTATAAAGCATTTTTGTCTCAAGATAAAGTTTAAGTCTAAATCAACAATGCCTGTCAAAATTAACAGTGTGCACTAACCATTGAACTGAGCTGAACACACTTTACTTTTTTACAACAAAAGGCTAAGTAAGTGTCAAGGCATGCAATACATCACTAGACCAAACATATGCATTCTTCTTCAAAAATGTTGTTTTACAAAATAAGCATTTTCACTGCCTATTTGTCAGCTACCTCTTTTTTTTTTTTTCTTTCTTTTTTTTTTTTTTTACAAATTCAGGGCATAATATTTAACAATGCAGTTAGTGTTTGTTTTCTCATTACTTGTTAATTTTTTTTTTTCTCACCTGTTTCAGAACGCTTTCACTCATTGTTGAATCAGTCAAATCTTTGCTGGAAAGAAACTTCAGCTTTATAAATGATCTTTTTAAACAGGGACCTAGAAAAATATATTAATGTATTTGTAAATTAATAAATAATCCTAAGATATATGGTTTTCAACCTATAAATGACCTTGCATTTATTAGAACTTATCAAAACTCCTCACTGCATCATACACACAAAAATATGATAATATGAAGACATTATCTGATATATTATAAACCAATTTTACAGATGTATACCTTCTCCATAGACCTTCACCTCACACAGAGTGAGAGTCTTCATGTCTCCAGGAATGATCAGATTCACGTAACGTCCCTCCATCCCATCACATGAGTAGCTATAGGACTCACCTGCTGGAATAGCAGGAATAACAGCACATCTACAGACCACAAGAGATGAGGGATATTAAAATACTGTTATTATCTGCATTAATCCTTCAGATTTGTGATCAACATCTTACACTCCTTCAACCTCAAGTTTCTCACATGGGATTGTTGGTGCCATTATTCTCCAAAGAGTTTCCGATACGAATCTCTGTTCCGTTTATTCGTTCTGCACAGCAGTCTTTTCTATTAGTGATGACCACTTTACTAACTCTGTAGATATGACGCAGATCCAGCCTCCACCACGGGTTACTCTCAGGAATAGTTGAGGAGCATCCATTATACAACTGCTGGAGACCTCGATCAATGGCCTTTTCAGCAAACCAGTCTGCAGATGTTGACGACTGTATAGCAGCTCCAGCTACCGCCAGATTTTCTAAAAAAATGATGAAAAAAATTTCATGACTTTTCTTAATGCACAAAGTTTGCAGCAGAGGGAAAGATTTTTAAAGAACAATGCTGGAGGTGAAGGAAGTTATTACTGCATCAGCGTGAAAATTATGATTTTGTGTTCTTTTATGGTACGTTTTAAGTATGACATGTTATTACATGAATTATATATTAATGTAGAATGTTGAATATAATGCTCCACAACAATTAATTACCTGCCAAATACCCGTAGACTTCAACCTCACAAAGAGTAAGTATCTTCCAGTCTCCAGGAATATGAATAATCACATAACGTCCCTCCAATCTATTACACGAGTAGTTTTTGGATTTACCGGCTGGAATATCAGGAATAACAGCACATCTACAGACAGAGAAAAACAAGGGATATAAAAAATACTGTCATATCTGTTTCAGTCCTTCATGTTTCTGCTTGACATTGTGTTCTTTCAACCTCAAGTTTCTCACATGGGATTGCTGGTACCATTGTTCTCCAAAGAGTTTCCGATGTGAATCTCTGCTCCGTTTATCCATTCTGCACAACAGTTTTTTCTATTAGTGATGACCACTTCACTAACTCTGTAGACATCATGCAGATCCAGCCTCCACCACGGGTTAGTCTCATTAAGTGTTGAGGAACATCCCGTATTCAACTGCTGGAGACCTCGATTACCATCAATGGCCTTTTCAGCAAACCAGTCTGCAGATGTTGACGACTGCATAGTGGCTCCTCCCACTGCCCGATTTCCTTGGAAATTTATAAAAATCGGTCATGACCCATGTTTATGCACAGTTCAAATAAGATTTAAGAGCAACAGTGGAGGAGATGATGGGAATAATTTCCTTTCTGTACCAACTAGTCTACAGTCACCAAACAGAACAGTCTCAACATGTTCCTCACAGCTATATACAAAATAAAATTACATCCCTAGTCACTCATTACCTCATCATTAGTACCAACAACCTGTTGGAAATATAACCAATATCTTAAATGACACTTAAATTACACTTTCTTTTTATTTGGAACAAAAAGAAAGTAGACAGTTTATTTGTCGAACAAATTATTTGTTTTTAAAATTCCCACACTAATATTTCCCCAACTTTGTTGTAAGCATTATCATTATCAGTATCATTTATACATAAAAAGCCAGTACAGCATGAAAACTAGGAAAACTTTGGAAAGGCATGAGCGTCATTTATGGGGAACTAGCATTTAAAGTAAGTTAAAACAGTATTTATTACATTCAATAAAATGCTCTACAACAACGAATTACCTGCCAAATTCCCGTAGACTCCAGCTTCAGCAATATTAAGCATCTTCTGATTTCCAGGAATATGGACAACCATATAACGTCCCACCATCCCACCGCATGAGAAAGTGGCCGTGGCACCGGATCCAAGAGTAGAAATCGCACCACATCTACAGACATAAAAATTATCCGTTATCCATTTCTGTTCATCCTTCACTTCAGCCACAGAAATCAAATCACAAGAAAGAAATCCTCACATGGTATTGCTGTAAATGTCAAGAAAGTTCCCGATACGAATCACTGCTCCGTTCATCCTTTCACCCAAATTCGGTCTATTAGTGATGGTGACTCTGTTCACTCTGTATACTTTCAGTAGATCCACTCTCCACCACGGGTTGGTCTCTATATTAGTGTGGCTGCAAGTTTTTAACAATCCATCAAGAGCATATTCAGGTACAGAGCCTGCGTAAGTTGATGACTCACTAGGTGTGCCCCATAGTGCTGCATTCTCTGGAAAAATTTAATAGATAAAGGTCAATAAGAAGTAATCTACTACTGCAGAAGACTTTTACCAAACTCTTTATTACTATGAGCAACACGTCAACCACAGGGTCAGAAATTAATGGTTAAGGGTGCAAAACAGTGACTAATATAAAAAAAACAATAATAAAACAATGACATTGAGTGATTTTATTATTTTTGATATCCAACATTGTTACTATAACTAACAAGACTATAAAACTGGTCATCAAACTCCCTCAGAGCTTCTTTACAGCACCAAATTTCTAAGTACTTTTATGTCTGACCGTTTAAAAAACAAAACAGAACAAAAGTGTTAAAACACTGAAGGATTTTTACCTTCTTGTCCACGTGAAATTTCCTCAATCAATAAAAACACTGTGGAAACAAGTGAAGCAACCTGGTTTTGTTGAATAACATTCAAATTAGCATTTTCAATTTAATTCACCTTGATATTGCTGCTAATCATTAAAAGCATTGTCTGATGATATTGGAAACATAAAACATTTATCTACATAATCACCATGTTGGATGAAAACATTCACATATTAACGTGAAATGTACTTACCAAACTACTGAGCCCCTAAAGGGTCATTCTGGTGGAAAAAAATCAGAAAACTTTTCCGTTCCCTCGAGAAACTTTTGCGTTCTCTCGCAATTTGCGTTCTCTCGCAAAACCAGCTGAGTTCAGACAAACACTTCCTGTTTAATTTACAGCTTGTACTTCATACAGCTCCATAAGTCCACAATGGAGCGGTTCATAGAGTTTTGTTTTGAACTCGAAGAAATAGTAAGTGCATGCTTATTAAGGCATGGTTAATGTAAAACACTGTGTGACGAGAGCTGAGGGAACGGAGCGAGGCCGGTGGAGCACCTGCGCCATTCACCGGTAACGTTATCGAGTCCCGCCGGAGCTTCAGAGGAGGGACTGATGACAGTGGACGAGAGAAGACCAGGCTCGGACTTTATTTTGGGTTTTGGTTCTGTTTGTGTGCTACAGTCGTCCACGAGAAAGGGCTGTGGCGCTCTTTTAGGTATATTGTATCATTAAAGTTTGTTTGAATGTATTGTATGTTTATACAATATATATTTTTTCTTATATTATGCCTCGTTAAGCACATTTTCTAGGGAAGAAAATGCTTATCATGCAATTCTGCTTGCATGCACACAGAATATACTTATTTAATAAATTCTTCAGCATATTTTGACTTTTTTTAAATCAACGTCTTCACTAGCAGTGTTTTCTTTATGGAAGGAAAATGCTGCTGTTCTTCTGGGCTTATCTGCTTTCATGTAGCCTATAATTTATTAATAAAATGACCAAATTCTGCCTTTTTATACCACTTATAATTAATTTAGTCCATTAATAAAGCGTTTTCTTTCTAGGGATAGCCTAAGGTGTGTACTGAATTTAGTCATCCAGTGTTTAACAAACGTTCATAGTCACGGGAAGAAGGAGGCAGGAACCGGCGAACATTCAAACAAACTTTAATGATACAATATACCTAAACGAGAAAGAACGCAAATATCTTTGCGAGAGAACGCAAAGAATAAAAATAAAAAAAAATTCTCCCACCCGAAATTTTTTCACTCACTCTGATTTTTTTCCACCAGAATGACCCTTTAGGGTAGGGGTTCTCAACTGGTCCCACCCTGGGACCCACATTTTCCCATGGTCATTAAGTCGCGACCCACTTTTTTTGAATTCAACCAATAAAATTTATTTATTCAAAAATAACTGTTGAAAACACTCATATCATCTTTTCAAAAACATAACCCTACATACATACATATATTATCCCATACAATGTGCATTTCAGAGCTTAATAAGTAACTGGACCCTGACAATCTGTTGAATGCATTTGGATTATAAGTATTTGTTATACTGGTACAGACTGGAGGTAACCCTTTAACTATTCGACTAATTCAAAACCGAATAGATTGGGGTTGGCTGGTTATTCATTCAGGTGAGTGGCGTTCACATTGACTGACGCATGCTGAGTGTGCTTGTGTTTTATAATGTGTATGGTTGCAGCGATCGGACGCGTCGGCTGCTTAGTGGCATCTGTGCACCAGTTGCATTTCACTTATGCAGGGAAAATCCTTGTATCGTCAGTATGTATGCCAAATTTCCCCCTGTTGTGTTTTGATGTCAGATATCGTGATTTTACTTAACTCGTCGTTGTTTTTGATAGGCTTGGCATGACGTGCCGTGATATCTAAATGAGCGAGGATATTGTGCACCAGTGTGAACTGCTTGTGTAGCGGTCTGGGTTTCTCTGTTGCTTTGCTTCATTTTGTTATGGTTGTTTTATTTACCTTTTTCATTTTCTGTTGATCATTAATCTTTAATAATTGTGACCTTGAATTTGTTATTGGTTTATATTGTCTTCCCCTTTGTTTGTTGCTGTTTTCTCCTATTTTATGGATTGCTTAAAGTGTGTGTGGTATTTGTAATAACCTTTTGTGTGTTGTATTTTCATGCAGGAGCTGAGGGCCATTCACGTGGGTGTCCTGTGCTGTCGTAGTGGGTCTTTGTTTACCTGAGAGTTCTGTGTTTCACTTGTGTTCACTGGTGTCAGAAGTATTCACATTCATTACTCAAGTAGAAGTATAGATACTAGGGTTTAAAAAGACTTTAGTAGAAGTTGAAGTATAAACTCAAGCTTTTTACTCAAGTAAAAGTGTAAAAGTACTGGTTTCAAAACTACTTATAAAGTAAAAGTAATGTAAAGAAGAAAAAAATCCAATAAGAACAATTGTGCACTACCCCACCTCCTAAAAAAACATTTTCCAAAGGCCACAGGCCATAATGACTATAATGTTATATTAAAATATTCATGTTGAAAAATTTGGGATGCACTAGGATACCTGTTTCAGCCACATATATGCCCAGTGAAAATGAACAGTACAATGCAAATACATTAAAGAACTAGAGATATGATGACTAGTTGCGTTAAGTAATAGTTAAGTATTGTAATGGTACAAAAAGTCAAAATTGAGAGGCATGTCATCAATAACCTTTAATGGAATGTAAATGTACATCCAAGCTTAGCTGCAGGACTCTGTGAGGGCAATGGACAAGAACATTGGTGTACCCAGGGCAGGCTTAGTAACAATTATGGTTGTCTATTTACAATAAAAATTAGTGCTGTCAAAATGAATGATTAATCTAAGTGATTAATAAAAAAATAGAAATGAAAAAAAAACTCAATCCTGATACCTTCTTGATTGATACCTTCCTGTATTTGCTACATATGTCTGCTTTGTCCAGTGTTTGGTTGGGGGGTAACGAGTTACAAAGTTGGTACAGCCTACTGATCACAACATTGTCAATCACAAACGCAAATTTATTCAAATGTCTCGCTGCCGAACTACCTACAGTAGCTTAATTTGTGGAGGAAGAAGAGAAAGCACCAATTTGGTAAATGAGCCAGTAGTGAGAAATAATAACTTTTAAGTAGGGTCCAGTGCCATTTTGATACTTTTAAAACGTTACAGGTGTCTAAACGGTGCCTGAACCAATACTTAAAAAAAAACAGCCACAAAAAAACTATGGATAACATTAAAGAACATTACAAATATTAAAAATAAATCCATAGCTTTCACCTTGGATCCTGTCATTTCCCAAGCTGTGCTACCCCTAATCTAAGGCTAATAAATGTATTTCACAAAGTCTTAGGCACATTAGTATTTTCACCCCAAAAAAAGAGTTTTAAGCGAATTATTTATATCTTTTGCTCTAGTGTGTCAGAAGGAGATATCAGTTTGCCATTAATTTGAATAATAATCTAGTGCGATTTTGAATGCACAATCAGTCTGACAACGGCAAAATGAATGTTTGGAAATGTAAACTGATAATTTCTACTGACACACTTCAGCAAAATATATAAATAACTGGCCGAACACCATTCTTTTGGGTGAATTTACTAATGTAACTAAGACTTTTGCGCAGCAGTGTATGTATAAAGTACGTCTGATTAAATTAAATATATTTAAATAAGTACAATTTAATTATGCGTTCGTTCATTTGTTAGTGTTAAGGGCTAGATTGTCGCTGGAGGAAACAGCTGTGGTTTGTTGAGCGAAAACTTTACAGTAGATAGGAAACCGACTGCTCCAGTTACCTTTTGTAAACTGTATTCATGACAAAGAACTGCACGGATTACAGATATTATAACAATCTATTGATAAACACATACCTTGTGCCTCTGTTTGTGTTTAAGTGCGTTTGCGCTGCTCAGCCGCGGTCTGCAGATTAAAGAGCGCGCTGAAAGATCGAGAGGAGACCGGTCTGACACCAGTTTCATATGAAATTTAAGGGGACTGACTCTGAGGCGATCACGAATTTGTACAGTTTATGGAGCTAAAAGCTATAGGCCCACTTAAAAAGCCTAGCGACGCTCATACTTCTTGTGTACATTTTGGATAACCAGGAAAAACATTTCAATCGATTGCTCAGGCATTTAATAGGCAGCAAAAACTGCTTCTTATTCAGTTCGGTGCATACCGGTTCCATACCCCTACTTTTAAGAAATATTTTTTTTTTAATAAACGAACCCAACACTGGCTATGTGTCACGGTTGGTAAGAATACCTATCCTTTGCCGTTGATGTCTTCAGCATTCGAGAGGTTTCAAGGAGCATCCATCTTCACAAAACTGGATTTACGTAACGCTTATCATTTGGTACGCATCAGGAAGGGGGATGAGTAGTAAAACTGCCTTTAACACCCCTAGAAGGCACTTTGAATTCTTGGTGATGCCGTTAGGGCTCTCCAACTCGCCAGGGGTTTTCCAAGCACTCGTGAATGACGTGTTGAGAGACATGGTAGGTCAGTTTATATATGTTTAACTGGATGACATACTGATTTTTTACTTCATCTCTCCAGGAACATGTGCAACACGTCAGACGAGTGCTCCAGAGATTACTAGAGAATCGGCTTTTTGTCAAGGCGGAGAAATGCATATTCCATGCAGTCTGTTCCCTTCCCAGGGTACATCGTGTCATTTGAGGCAATACGTATGAATCCTGACAAGGTTAAGGCTGTAATAGATTGGCCAAGCCCAGATTCCCGTAAGGCCCTACAGCGGTTTCTGGGGTTCGCCAATTTTGATCGGTGTTTTATTCGTAATTTCAGCCAACCAGTTTCACCTCTGACCATCTTGACCTCCCCCAGTACTGCGTTCAGGTGGTCTAATACAGCCGAAACTGTATTTTCCAACCTCAAGAGCCGCTTCGTTTCGGCTCACATCTTAGTAGCCCCTGATCCCACACGTCAGTTTGTGGTGGAGGTCGACGCATCAGAGGTGGGAGTAGGTGCAGTTCTTTCCCAATGTGCTGCCTCAGACGACAAGATGCATTCATGCGCATTTTTTTTCTCTCATCGCTTATCTCCTGCAGAACGTAATTATGACATTGGTAACTGAGAATTATTGGCCGTCAAATTAGCATTGGAGGAGTGGCGTCACTGGTTGGAGGTGTCGGGGGTACCTTTCATTGTTTGGACTGATCATAAGAACCTAGAATATATTACAACTGCCAAAAGACTAAATTCCAGGCAGGCTCGGTGGGCACTTTTTTTCGGTAGTTTTGATTTTTCTCTATCGTACCGCCCGGGTTCCAAATTTTTGTCATGTGCAAGTGCGATGGATCGCGTACAAACCAATAGGGTGTCGAAATGGCATATGTTTATACTTCTCATCCAACCACAATCCAATTCACTTCATCCGGAAATGTATGTATGAAAATGTAAGGAGTAGAAGTAAAAAGTCGGCTAAAAATTTTAGAAAAATTTCTACTTAAGTAAGGTAACAAAGTATTTGTACTTCCTTACTTGACACCTCTGCTTGTGTTTTGTGGTGGGGTGTAAGGGTGTAGGTGGGATGTAAGGGTGCTTTCTCTTTAGGCCACTCTCAGCAGGGGTGTCCGAGGTGGATGTCCTTCAGCCCTGCATTGGTGTGTATTTGTTGTTTTGTGTGTATTTTAATGGTGTGACTTATTGATACATTCAACCTTTTGATTGTGGTGTTAACGACTTGTGCTGAACAAAACATTAAATTATCTGCTCTATTAAAAGGTTTGGTGTTTTATGGGCATATTTGAAGTTTTATTGAATTAATAAAATTTATTTTATGGGGAATTTGCATCTCAGACTATTTCTTTGTCGATGCTGTGTGCTTTGAGTAAGTATGAGCCTGTGGCTTATAGGGAGTTCCTGGGTTGAAAGTCCCTAGATGGCGTAGTCGACACAAAAAAAGTCCATTATTTTTGAAAATAAGATGACTTTTGAATTGCCAGCAACCACTTTGCCTCACATGCACAAATGAGCAAAACATTTACATAAGATTTGTTTGGTAAAGTAGAAAAAAAATATGAGAAAAACAATCCTAGAGATTAAGTGGCAAACAAAATCATAATCCACAATCTACCCACCCTTCAAAAGTTTAGGGGTAGTTTATTTAGTTTTTTTTTTTTTTAAGAACTACAAATAAAACTTTACTAACAACTGACGAATTAAACTGATTAAAAGTGCCAGTAAAGACATTTATAATGTTATGTACAATTACGATTTCAAATAAATGCTGTTCTTTTGAACTTTCTATTAATGTGTGAGCCCTGACAAATAAAATGAATCATGGTTTCCACAAAAATATGAAGCAACACAACTGTTTCTTAAGCAGTAAATCAGCATATTAGAATGATTTCTGAAGGATCATGTGATACTAAAGATTATTGTAATGATGCTGAAATGTCAACTTTAAATCACAGAAATAAATACAATTTGGAAATACATTTTCATGTGTGGTTTAAGTTTATAGACTAGCATGAATGTATGAAACAGCAACTGATGTTAATTACTTAAATCAGTTTGACCAGAAATTTTAACACTTTTTAATATGCTGTAAATCCACATTGGAGGATGAGATGAGTGTTAACATCTCAAAAGAAAAAAAATGTATAGAAAACTCAGCATTAAAATCAGTGTGAATATAGTAAACTAGCAGATACATTAATGTTGTACGTTACCCAGTAAGATCCACAGGCACTTGTAGAGCTTCTTCATGGCTGATTAAAGGAGTCTGTCTTTCTTTAGGATGAAGAGTGTGAGTGATATACCTTTTATGGAGGATGTTCTGTTAAAATGTGCATCACATGACCAACCTAGTCTCTCCTCCCTTCAGTCAAACTCAACTCTCTTTCAGGTTTCAAACAAACACACAAAACCCTCTGCAAGGATCTGTGTACAGTGTGTGTGATTCAAATTATATCATCAAAAAAGTGCAAGCGTACTCGTATAATGTATTAAGAGGTCCCATGTGAAAATAAAGGTACCATATCTGCAAATTGAATGAATTAAATTGAAGACAAAATGAATTGCTTTGATTTTGGAATCATGGGAATCTGCTTCAAATAATGTGCCATTTTTTCACGGTTGGAGAATGTTTCCTGAAATGACAATCGTAAAAACCACATGAAAGTTATAAAATATGCACCTTTGAGGTTTTATGTATTATTGTTATGAGGCCAACAAGATGTGTGGCTCCATTTGCAAAGCATTGTTAATGTCACGGTTCATGAATTCACTCTCTCTCTCTCTCTCTCGTCTAGCGTGCTGTTGGGTGTGTGTCTGTGGGCGTGGTCACTGATCAGCGATGATCAGCAGTGACAGCTGGTTTCAATTGTTTGTTCCCTTTATAAGTTCGGCATCCTGTGTTTCATGTTGTCAGATCGTTGTTCTCCCCGGTGTATTCCTGTACCTGTTCCCGTGTCTGTAGTAGTCTGCTGGAGTCCCCGTGTTTTCGTCGTTCTTCCCTGGATCTTCACTCAGCACTGGATCACCGAGCACCGTCTCGAGGATTGTTCACGCACCGGGATTCGAGGGATCATCACTGGACTGAGCACCACCATCTGTCATCCACCGAAGTCCCTGTGTCACCATTTCCACCCAGCCTTGTGTCCGCCCGCCTGTGCTGCTGTGATACTTCATCAATTCTGATCTTTGTGCTGAAATTATAATAAACTACGCTTTGCATTTACATCCTGTTTTTGTCTTACGTAACAGTTAGAAGACATGGTCAGAAACAGGCAGTGTCAAACACCAGCAAACAGACAAGACAAAGACATGTCAGGCACAGGCAAGACAAAAGATGAATTCGTTAAACAGGCATTGGTTGATCGATGGCAAAAATAATCCAGAGGGCTTGACAAGAGGGTTAATCTGAGGAACACAAATGATAGTTTTTAATAAGTTAGGTTTAAAGGTGCATCTCATGAAATTTGAATATCATAGAAAAGGTATTTTATTTTTGTAATTTAAGGTCCTACTTTATATTGTGTCCCTAATACCTGTTTTCTTACATAGTAACTAGATGTGTACATAGTATGTAACCACAGTGTAAGTACACATTGGTACACAGTATCTACAGCTCAAATGTCTGTGTGACTACACATAAGTAGCAACCCACTGAATGGAATGAATAAGTACAAATGTGTAACAGGACTTAAATAATCTTTTTAGAAAAGAAAGTGTTATATTTTATATTAGATTTATCATGTAATAACTCTGATGTTACACAGCATCAGCCAGTAAGTTAGGCTTTACATATAAATTGTGGTTGGTGTCCAAAATGTTACACTTTATATTAAGCGGACAGTTCGTGGGGAGTTACCAGGTAAGTACACTGGTATTACAGTTGTGCACCAACTCCAACTCGAGATCCAACTCCTCCCACTTTACATATCCCTAAACCTACTCATCTCCACCCCCTGGATCCCATTTCCACCCCTATACCTACTCATCTCAAGCCCCTGGATCCCATTTCCAACCCAAAACCTACCGATCTCCTCCCCCTGGATCTCATTTCCATTCCCAAACCTACCCATCTCCACCCCCTGGATCCCATTCCCACCCCCAAACCTACCCATCTCAGAATCAGAATCAGAAAGAGCTTTATTGCCAAGTATGCTTGCGCATACAAGGAATTTGTTTTAGTGACATAAGCTTCCAGTACACAGAGACAACAACACATGGACAAAAATAATAATAATTAGGCAAATAAATAAGTGTATAAACAATTGTGCTATAAATGATAATGGAATAGGATTGAGTAAGATGCAGGATGTACTAGGATGGAGGGGTAACAAATAAATATAAGGATATTGCACATTTTTATTGCATAAGCATAAGTGGGGAACATTTAACTGTTCATGAGGTAGATTGCCTGGGGGAAGAAAACTGTTCTTGTGCATGACTTTTCTGGTATTTGCGGCTCTGTGGCCCCGGCTAGATGGCAAAAGTTCAAAGATGGGGTAACTTGGGTGTGAGGGATCCAGAGTGATTTTCTGAGCCCTTTTCCTCACTCTGGATGTATACAGTTCTTGAAGGGTGGGCAGGGGAGCAACAATAATCCTTTCGGTAGTCCGAACAGTTCTCTATAGTCTTCTGATGTATGATTTTGTTGCTGAACCAAACCAGACAGTTGTGAAGTACACAGTACAGACTCGATGATTGAGTAGAACTGTTTCAGCAGCTCCTGTGGCAGGTTTAACTTCCTCAGCTGGCGAATGAAGTACAACCTCTGTGGGGACTTTTTCACAATGGAGTCAATGTAATTGTCCCACTTCAGGTCCTGAGAGATGGTAGTTCCCTGGAATCTGAATGACTCCACTGCAGTAACAGTGCTGTTCATGATGGTGAGTGGGGAAAGTGCAGGGGGGTTTCTCCTAAAGTCCACGATCATCTCCACTGTTTTGAGTGTGTTCAGCTCCAGGTTGTTAAGACTGCACCAGACAGCCAGCTGCTCAACCTCTTGTCTGTAAGCAGACTCATCACCGTCCTGGATGAGGCCGATGACTGTAGTGTCGTCTGCAAACTTCAGAGGGGTCTTTAGACGTGCAGTCGTTGGTGTTCAGGGAGAAGAGCAGAGGGGAGAGAACACATCCCTGAGGGGCACCAGTGTTGGTCGAGCAGCTGTTTGACATGAATTTTCCCAGTCTCACTAACTGTTGCCTATCTGTCAGAAAGCTGGTGATCCACTGACAGATAGAGTTAGGAACAGAGAGTTGGTTCAGTTTGGTCTGGAGGGTTGTTGGGATGATGGTGTTGAAAGCTGAACTAAAGTCCACAAACAGGATCCTCACATAAGTCCCTGTTTTGTCCAGATGTTGCAGGATGAAGTGCAATCCCATGTTGATTGCATAATCCACGGACCTGTTTGCTCGGTAAGCAAACTGCAGGGGTCCAGTGATGTCTTTCAGATAAGCCAGAACCCTCCACTCCATGGATACCATTCCCACCCCCAAACCTACCCATATTCACCCCCTGGAACCCATTTCTACCCCCCAACCCTACCCATCTTCACCCCCAGGATCTAATTTTCACCCTCAAACCTACTCGTCTCCAACCCCTGGATACCATTCCCACCCCCAAACCTACCCGTCTCCACCCCCTGGATCCCATTTCTACCCCCAAACCTACCCATCTCCACCCCCTGGATCTCATTCCCACCCGCAAACCTACCCATCTCCACCCCCTGGATCTCATTTCCATCCCCAAACCTACCCATCTCCACCCCCTTTCTGGTTGCTTGCCACTGTTGCCTCTGTCTTGCTTAGTTGGGGTCACTTCATTTACAGTGATATCGTTGATTTGATTGCAAATGACTGCACAGATACTATTTAAACTGAAATGAGATGATGACATCACTGAATTCAATGATGAACTACTTTTAACTGTCAATTTGCATTATTGCCACACTGTTTTCCTAATTAATGTTGTTCAGTTACTTTGATGCAATTCTTTTTCTTTACAATGCTATGTAAATAAAGGTGACTTGACTTGACCCCCTGGATCCCATTCCCACCCCCAAACCTACCCATCTCCACCCCATGGATCAAATGGTTCCAATACTGTTATACATTTTGTTATAAAATGTAGTTATATTATTCCTGTTACACAAGTACTTAGTCTTGTTACACATTTGTACTTATACACAGGGCTACACATAATTTTTTCAACCTGGTTCTCATAACAGATCCGGGAGAATTGGTTTGTTCCTCACACTGCATATAGCGTGACCCATTTAATGCAACTATAAAAAATGAATTATGGAGATGGCTGTTTGTTGTTGGCGTTTGCACTGTGTTTGAGCTCTGTCACTATATTCTTTTTATCGACTATTTTTTATCTTAAAAATAGAAATTATATACACCATCGTTTCCATTTCTATAACGTTAGAATATATCATCCATCGTATTCTACAACAAAAACAATCAGAGCGCCTCATTATCACAAGTTTTATTTTGATCTCCCAGGTCCGCTATAAGCCTATAGCCCATTAGCATCTATAGCATTGGTGCTAACCGCGCTTGCATTGCTAATACTCTATTCACACACATTACCATTACTTTACTCACTGTTACTTGCTTTAATGGCGGATGAATGTCTACCTTTGATTGCAGGTGAGGACACGTTCGGGCTGCATTCGGTGCAGCTCGAGCTGGAGGCAGTGGAGAAGCAGATTCGCGACCTGGAGGTGAGGCAGGCCCACCTGAGAGAGCAGAGATCCACGCTGGAATCCTCCCTGGTTGACGCTCACAAGTCCGGGGTAAGTATACAGCATGCTGCTAACAGTCCCACCACGTCTATTCCGTGTGTTTCTCTACACAGGCCTGGTGTTCCCAGATGTCCTTCACTCTGGGGCCTGGACACCACGGACCCTGAGTGCATCCACATCAGAGGACGCAAGCCCGGCCCTTGGTGACGACCCCTCCCCCTCCGGTCTTCGAGATCTCCACCCAGAACCGATTCGCTCCCCTCTATGAGACGGGATGCAACGCTGTGATCATCAAAGACTCCATCGTCTGACACTTCCGTGCTACATTAGCCATAGGTAAAGTGCACACTCATTGTTTCCCTATTTCCCTATTTCCGTAAATACTCCACAAAATTACTGTTATAAGCATGAGCCCCGTCAGACTGGTCATGGGGGAGGTGTTGCAACAATATATAGCGATATTCTCAATGTTAGCCAGAAAACAGGATACCGTTTTAACTCATTTGAAATACTTCTGCTTAATGTTACACTGTCAGACATGCAACATAAATCTAATGTATCTCTTGGTATCTCTTGCTCTGGCTACTGTGTATAGACCACCAGGGCCTTATACAGAATTCCTAAAAGAACTAGCAGATTTCCTCTCAGACCTTCTGGTTACAGCTGATAAAGCGCTAATCATGGGAGATTTTAATATTCACATTGATAGTACAAATTATGCATTAGGACTTGCATTTACTGACTTAATAAACTATTTTGGAGTCAAGTAAAATGTCACCGGGCCCACTCATCATTTTAGTCATACACTAGATTTAATTATATCACATGGAATCGATCTTACTGATATAGATATCGTATCTCAAAGTGATTATGTTACAGACCATTTCCTTGTATCTTGCATGCTGCGTATAACTGATATTAACTATATGGCTCAGCGTTACCGTCTGGGCAGAACTATTGTTCCAGCCACCAAAGACAGATTCGCAAATAACCTGCCTGAGCTATTTCAACTGCTATTTGTACGGATGGAATGAGCAGGCTTTGCAGACCACCTACCATCAGGGATTGGAACCTCTAGTGCAGTTGCATCTCGCTGCTGTTACGACCAGCTCCTACCAAGCCGCAACACTAAAGAGAGATCAAGCAGAAACATTTGAATCAAAAAAAGGTTTTATTGAATTAAACATATCACAACCAATAATTATAAACATAAGTCTAGGGATAAGGGAAAACAAAATATTGACGCTGCATGTGTAAGAAAACACAAGGAGCCACTCATGAGGACAGCTTCCCCAGAGAGTGCCTGTCCCAAATAAGGCACAGCACTCTTATATACTCTAGCTAATTATCAATTAGCATGAGGAAAACCAATCAGGAGCTCTCATGACCTGGACCAATAGAATCAGAAGACTCAGGGAATCTCTGCTCCTACTGTGCTTCTCCCAGGTATATCATCTCCGTATGCCCCGTCCGTCCTTCTCGTCCCATGGTTAGTGCCATTCTCCCTTCGAAGTATCAAATGAAACCACTCACCACTTTAGTGACACTTACTGCCGCTGAAAAAACTCTCTTCCAGTTTTCGCCCTCCTCGATTCTGGGTCAGCCGGCAACTTCATCTCCGGCGCCCTCTACTGTTAGCTCAACCTCAAACTCTCCCCTGAACCTCTACCCCTCTGTACCACATCCATCGAGAGCCCGGTAAAAAAGCAATCCATTACCATTCCTACCTGTTACACCCCTTTCAGTGACGTATTCTGCCCCAAACGGGCCTCCAAGCTGCCTCCACACTGGCCATGGGATTGTGCCATCGATCTGCTTCCGGGTGAACCAGTGCCTAAAGGAAGGATCTATCCCCTTTCCATCCCGGAAGTGAAGGCCATGGAGGACTACATCAAAGAGGTGCTGACTCAAGAATACATCCTTCCATCTACCTCCCCTTCTGCATTAAGAGTTTTCTTCGTGGAAAAGAAGGACAGAGGCTTTCGACCCTGCATTAATTACTGTGCCCTCAACAACATCACTGTAAAATTCCGCTATCCTCTTTCTCTCGTCCCAGCTGCCCTGGAACATCTCCGTGGTGCCACTGTATTCACCAAGTTGGACCTCCGCAGCGCTTACAACCTCATCCGGATACATGAGGGGAATGAGTGGATGACAGCTTTTATCACCCTTACTGGCCACCCCTACTGGCCACTATGAATACCCGGTGATGCCGTATGGACTAGTCAACACCCCCTCCGTATTCCAGGATTTCCTACATGCCCTGGGAGTTCCTCCACAAGTTCGTCCTCGTCTACATTGAGGACATCCTCATTTACACCTATACCTCAAGGCCAAGAAATGCTCCTTCCATCAGCCCTCAGTGCAGTTGCTTGGGTATAACATTGACAGCAGTGGCATCAAGATGGATGAGGGGAAAGTGAATGCTGTCAGGAACTGGCCCACTCCTACCACCATCAAAGAACTCCAACATTTCCTCAGCCAGAACTACAGCTCCATCACCAACCCACTCACCAGTCTCCTCCGTAATAAGCCCAAGTCTCTGTCCTGGACCACTGCCGCCATGAAGGCATTTAACTCTCTCAAAGAGGCTTGCACTACTGCTCCACTCCTGGTACATCCTGATCCCAATCCGTCCTTCATCATCGAAGTCGACGCCTCCACCACCAGAGTGTGAGCGGTCCTGTCCCAGCATCAGGGGAATCCCAGCCGCGTCCATCCATGCGTCTTCTTTTCTCGGAAGCTCAACCCGGTGGAGGTCAATTACATCATAGGCAACCGAGAGCTACTGCCCATCAAGTTGGCTCTGGAGGAGTGGAGGCATTGGCCAGAGGGAGCAAAACATCCTTTCCTAGTTCTCAAAGACCATAAGGACCTCGAGTATCTTCGCATGGCTAAAAGTATCTACGCAACCACCGCTCTTCCCATGGTCAGGTGAACCCTCGGACGTCCCAACAATCGACTACTGGTTCCGAGAGAGCGAGAGGGTCTGGGACACGGCCCACCACCAACTACAATGGGCCTTACGTAGGTGCAGGATGACAGCCAACCTTCGCGGCTCAGACGCTCCGGAATACCAACCTGGACAGAAGGTCTGGCTGTCAACCCGTGCCATCTGCCTGCACCTACCATGCCGCAAGCTAAGTCCCAGATTCATTGGCCCTGTCACCATCACCGAGCAGATCAATCCGTTCACTTTCAAACTCCACCTACCACCTGAGTACCGGATTCACCACACTTTCCATGTCTCACTCCTCAAACCTTGCCATCCTTCTGTTTCTTCCTCCACAGAACCTGGCGTAGCCAAAGCCCCCTACCTCTCCTCCTTGATGACGGAGCTGCCTTCGAGGTTCATGACATCCTGGACTTGCGGCGGCGTTGGGGGACAACTTGAGTATCTAGTGGACTGGGAATGATACAGTCCAGAGGAACGCTCATGGGTCCCACGCAACGACATCCTGGATCCGAACTTACTAGACACCTTGGCTCCATGAGGAAGAGGATGTCCACCACGTCGTTGAGTTCCACATCCTGTCCTGGTTTACTGTAACAGTAATGACTTTATGAATTTCTTCACTGATAAAATAGATAACATTAGAAATACAATAGCAAATGTAGATCCTACAGCGTCTAACACTTAAGTTTCATCCATCGCACCCAAAGATAAACTGCAGTGCTTTACAACTATAGGACAGAAGAGCTAAATAAACTTATCACTGTATCTAAACCAACAACATGTTTATTAGATCCTGTACCCACTAAATTACTGAAAGAGTTGTTACCTGTTTACCTGTTAACTTTAGGTCACGTCCCAAAACTATTTAAGCTGGCAGTTATTAAGCCTCTTATTAAGAAACCAAAACTAGATCCTATTGAACTGGCAAATTATAGGCCTATTTCAAATCTTCCATTTATGTCTAAATTTTAGAAAAAGTTGTGTCTGCTCAATTGAGGTCCTACCTGCAAAAAATTATCTGTATGAAGAATTTCAGTCAGGTTTCAGGCCCACCATAGCACAGAAACTGCGCTTGTTAAAATTACAAATGACCTGATTGTTGCGTCAGATCAAGACTGCATCTCATTGCTAGTTTTACTTGATCTTAGTGCTGCGTTCAATACCATAGATCATGACATACTCATAGATCGATTACAAACCTATACAGGTATTCAAGGGCAGGGTCTAAGATGGTTTAGATCCTACCTATTGCTAACATTTTGCTTATTTAAATGGGGAGTCATCTCATTTATCACCAGTAAAATATGGAGTGCCACAAGGATCCATCCTAGGTCCCCCTTCTATTTTCAATATACATGTTGCCCCATGGTAATTTCATTAGAAAATACGGGATTAGTTTCCACTGTTGTGCTGATGATACTCGGCTACCGTATTTTCCAGACTATAAGTCGCACTTTTTTTTCATAGTTTGGCTGGTCCTGCGACTTATAGTCAGGTGCGACTTATTTATCGAAATTAATTTGACAAGAACAGGCGAAAGGGCGACTGTAGACAGTAATGTTTTCTCTTGGTTCTTGGTTCTAAATAAATGCGACTTATAGTCCAGTGCGACTTATATATGTTTTTTTCCTGATCATGACATATTTTTGGACTGATACGATTTATACTCAGGTGCGACTTATAGTCAGAAAAATACGGTATATATCTCAATGAGACCAGATGAAACTTCTAAATTATCTAACAGAGTGTGTTAAAAATGTAAAAGATTGGATGACCAATCATTTTCTCTTATTAAATTAAGATAAGACAGAAATTAATTATTGGACCAATAAACAGTACACAGAATCTTGTAGATTACAATTTGCAACTAGACGGATGTACTGTTACTTCCTCTACAGTCAAAAATCTGGGTGTTATATTAGACAGCAACTTGTCTTTTGAAAATCATATTTCCCATGTTACAAATACTGCATTCTTCCATCTTCGAAACATTGCCAAGCTACGAAACATGTTACCTGTTTCTGATGCAGAAAAGCTAGTTCATGCATTCATGACTTCTAGACTGCACTATTGTAATGCACTTCTAGGTGGTTGTCCTGCATCTTCAATAAACAAGCTACAGGTAGTTCAAAATGCAGCAGCTAGAGTCCTTACCAGGTCAAGAAAATATGATCATAATACCCCAAATGTACAGTCTCTGCACTGACTACCTATTAAGTTCCGTATCAGTTACAAATTATCATTACTTACCTATAAAGGCCCTAAATGGTTTAGCTCCTGCGTACCTAAATAGCCTTATACCATGTTACAACCCATCACGCTCCCCAAGGTCACAATACTCTGGACTTTTGGTAATTCCTAGGATAGCAAAGTCCACTAAAGGAGGTAGAGCTTTTTCACATTTGGCTCCCAAACTCTGGAATAGCCTTCCTGATAATGTTCAGAATTCAGACACCACTCTCTCTGTTTAAATCTAGATTAAAAACACATCCCTTTTGCCAAGCATTCGAATAATGTATCTCTTAAATTGTGACTGCAGTTGTATCTGATCAAATGCACATTCTTATTCTTTAGCTTGGGTTAAACTAATTAATTTTACTTTGTTGGAACAGCAGCTATGCTAATGATGTCTCTATTTGTTTCTCTGTTTCTACTGGGTTTTACATCCCGTGGAAACTAGGATTTACACAAGCTCCAGTCTGGATCCAGAGCACCTGAGAATAGATGATGCTGACCCCTCAGAGAACCCCAGATGATGCTAACCTTGAATCAACAAACAGAACTAACAAATATTATAAGTGTGACTGCATCATATAATAATTGCTGTTAATAATGTTCATCGTCTGGCTGACTACGTCTTGTATTAATTTTTCAGAAAAATCCTGTCATATGCGCACAAACTGACAGTAACCACTTATAAGCTACTACTAAATATTGTAGAAACGTAATTTTCTGAAAAGTTGCTTTGCAATTGTCATGACTTAGGTCTGTGTTGCTGTATTTTTGTCTTGTTGTCTGTGTGTCTAGTCTCAGAACAAATGGGTTTTGTTTTGACAGCTCATGTGTTCTGCTGTCAGTGTTTCTTCCCCCTCCCACTCATTACCCTTAATTCCCTGTGTTCCGTCACCTGTAGCCACTCCTTCCTCATTAGCTCTCCTCTATTTTAGTTCCTCTCGTGCTCAGTCTTTTGTCAGACCGTTGTGATTGTTTAGTGCTTCGAGTGTGATCGTCTTGTCCTGTCTGCCTTGTCACGTTTTAGGCGTTATAAGTGTTTTTTGATTTGTGTTTTTTTTTTTCCTCTGGAACTGTTCCTGTCAGTCTAGCCTGGTTCTGCCTCCGGTCCCTGCATCACCTTTCTGTTGGGATCTTCCGAGACCTGACCCCAGCTCCTCTCTGCACTCTGTCCTTTCATTCAGGGATTTTGGTGAGCCTTTGATGTTGTGTCCCAAGGATTCCCAGCTCAGTGTGACTTTGACGTTGCGTCCCCAATGACACTCTGGTTGATGTGATTTGACGTTGCGTCACAGAAGAGAGATTTCTTTTGCTCTGTGGAGTGGTCATTCTTTTTTTTTTCCTGTTTGCCCAGTGAGGGCTAAATAAACTCTTTGTTACCTGCAACTGACGCACTTCCGGATTTAGTGCTGCTGATTAAAGAGCGTCAGTGTGATTTGAAACGGTAGGCATAGCCTAGATTTATGCTTTCAGGTTGAAAATAAAACTTATATAGTACAGTTTGTGATCTAAAATTGTAACTGTGCATTAAAAGCTGTCAACCATGTCGGTAAGCAAATGCGATGTCAGAACATATTTATATTATGCATTTTTTATTTTGGCCGTGCATGCGGACCTGGGGACCACTTATGGGCACCCCTGCTTATACAAACTATCCTGAGGGTTGTTACATGTGTGTACTTGCAGAAATATCAGAGCTGTAGATCCTATGTACCAATGTATACTTACACTGTGGTTACATACTACATACACCACCTTTAGTTACTATGTAAGTACAGAGGTATTAGAGACACAACCCTTTGGAGTCGATTAATGCACGCGTTATGAGGCATTTTCTCCTGATAACCTCAAGAAGAACTTAAATTACACTTTCAGTTTTGATTGTACAGATAAGAGCAATAAATCAATAGAATCTGTAAAGGGTCTACTTTTTTGTATATAGACATAATAACAACAAAATTTTGTGCATTTATAAAATAAAGATAACATATAAGATGTGCTGTCTGCGAGAGGTCTCCACAGTGCACCCGAGACTCGTCGACCCGGGACCCGTACGGGTTCGGGTCTATATTTTAAATTATCAGCCGGGTTGGGTCAGAATCTATTACTTCGGGTCCCGGGTCTGTTTAATATTGATGATACAGCTAGCATGCATGTGCAGTCTCGAGCATGTTTCTTGTTTCTATGGTAACCAGTGAGGGACACTTCGACCGCCAAACCGCACTTTACATTTTCTCCCATTTTTATATTAATATAAATGAACCGTTTAATCTTAAAGTTTTATTGGTCAGATTCAGACTAGACTCAGAGCAGAGAGCACAGAGATGTTAGCAAATAAATAAAGTCAACGGCCATGGCACTGAACGAGCAATCGTTATTATAATTCAAAAGTGCAAACAGTCGAAGTTATTATGCGAGTTAACTCGAGTCAGAATGTACATGTGCACAGTGGCATTTGTCATCTGTCACCATGACATCAAGTGGACTTTTGAAGCTAAAATAATGAGTGGATTAAGCTTGGACTTGGAATAATGAGATGAATAACATGGATAACTTACTTGTCCGAGGATTGTAATGCATCACAGGCAGTAAGGTACAAGGAAGAGAGACTACGGCTCCTTAAATTAGGTAAGACAAAAAGCTGGATTTTTTGCAACAGGTTTATTGACTTGTAATAGCAATTTAAGGTGGAATATGTGACAATCTGGTCCAGTCGGGTCTGTGTCCTCCTGCCAGGTTTGGGTCCAGTTTTCAAATAATAGACAGGTCCGGGTCGGGTCTGGGTAGGCAGTTCTCGGATCTATTACGGGTCTGGGTCCAGCTTTTGAAATATTAGATGGGTCTGGGTCAGTTCGGTGTAGTACATTACGGGTCTCTTTCGAGTTTTCCAAATTTTTGGACTCGTGAAGACCTCTACTGTCTGCAGCCTTTGTCTGTGGTGATCTTCATTTACAAATGCGTCATTAAAATGAACTATAACTCAGTGAATACTCAACGAAGAGACATGAGAGATATATCTATAGAAAGCAAATATTATGTAAAAAAGTAATCCACATGAAAACAACGCGATGTCCAGTTTTTACGTCTCCCGTCATTATATTTAATGCAAATCGGATTGTTACAAATATAAATATAACAAATGTAATAAACAACGATGTTCTTTCAATATTCTCAGCTCTTTTCAACATTAATAATAATTATAATGATGATAATAATATTTATTTTTTAGAAAATCAGATTGTTAAAAGGATTTCTAAAGGATTGTGTGACTGGAGTAATAATGCAAAAAATTCAGCTTTGATTGTTCCTAATAAACTGTTTAACTGCATTTGCAAGTCAAGTCAAGACATTGTCATCATTGAATTCAGTGATGTCATCTCTGTTTAGTTAAATGTGCATTTATTTGCAATCAAGTCAACGATATCTCATGTACATGAGAATGATTGGGAGCACCTTAACCCATGTGAGTCCAGTTTTCTCACAACACTTAGCCAATTAGTTTTTTATTGCCCCAACACAAAATGTGTTCCATTGTCTGAACTGCTTTTTTCGTGGAATTACCCATCTCGGGACTATTTCAGTCAGCAGAGCCCTTACTACTGCTGCTGAATCCTGTTTGGACATTGGGCAGACCTCTACCCATTTGGACCACATGTCCACAAATACCAATTTTTCATTCCCTTCACATGGGAACAGTTAAATGAAATCCATTGGGGCTGTCTGGGATACCTGAGACATTTTTATGCCTCTTGTCACATTATGTGTATTACAAATTACACATCTTTTGCAAAAAATTTCTGCATACATTTTTTTAACTGCTTTGTAAACCACAATTCTTTAATTTGCATCATCATTCCCCCTTTCGATGCGTGGCCTTTCCCATGCATCGACTTAGCATAGTGAGAAAATAAGTGTTTAGGTAAACAAGGCTTGCCATCTCCACTCATTCATACTTCATTCACCACTTCACAGCCACACTGCTTCCATTTATCTCTCTCCTGTCCTGTCGCAAATGTCTCCACAGTCTCCACCTGCGAGAGGTCTCCACAGTGCACCCGAGACTCGTCGACCCGGGACCCGTACGGGTTCGGGTCTATATTTTAAATTATCAGCCGGGTTGGGTCAGAATCTATTACTTCGGGTCCCGGGTCTGTTTAATATTGATGATACAGCTAGCATGCATGTGCAGTCTCGAGCATGTTTCATGTTTCTATGGTAACCAGTGAGGGACACTTCGACCGCCAAACCGCACTTTACATTTTCTCCCATTTTTATATTAATATAAATGAACCGTTTAATCTTAAAGTTTTATTGGTCAGATTCAGACTAGACTCAGAGCAGAGAGCACAGAGATGTTAGCAAATAAATAAAGTCAACGGCCATGGCACTGAACGAGCAATCGTTATTATAATTCAAAAGTGCAAACAGTCAAAGTTATTATGCGAGTTAACTCGAGTCAGAATGTACATGTGCACAGTGGCATTTGTCATCTGTCACCATGACATCAAGTGGACTTTTGAAGCTAAAATAATGAGTGGATTAAGCTTGGACTTGGAATAATGAGATGAATAACATGGATAACTTACTTGTCCGAGGATTGTAATGCATCACAGGCAGTAAGGTACAAGGAAGAGAGACTACGGCTCCTTAAATTAGGTAAGACAAAAAGCTGGATTTTTTGCAACAGGTTTATTGACTTGTAATAGCAATTTAAGGTGGAATATGTGACAATCTGGTCCAGTCGGGTCTGTGTCCTCCTGCCAGGTTTGGGTCCAGTTTTCAAATAATAGACAGGTCCGGGTCGGGTCTGGGTAGGCAGTTCTCGGATCTATTACGGGTCTGGGTCCAGCTTTTGAAATATTAGATGGGTCTGGGTCAGTTCGGTGTAGTACATTACGGGTCTCTTTCGAGTTTTCCAAATTTTTGGACTCGTGAAGACCTCTACTGTCTGCAGCCTTTGTCTGTGGTGATCTTCATTTACAAATGCGTCATTAAAATGAACTATAACTCAGTGAATACTCAACGAAGAGACATGAGAGATATATCTATAGAAAGCAAATATTATGTAAAAAAGTAATCCACATGAAAACAACGCGATGTCCATTTTTTACGTCTCCCGTCATTATATTTAATGCAAATCGGATTGTTACAAATATAAATATAACAAATGTAATAAACAACGATGTTCTTTCAATATTCTCAGCTCTTTTCAACATTAATAATAATTATAATAATGATGATAATAATATTTATTTTTTAGAAAATCAGATTGTTAAAAGGATTTCTAAAGGATTGTGTGACTGGAGTAATAATGCAAAAAATTCAGCTTTGATTGTTCCTAATAAACTGTTTAACTGCATTTGGAAGTCAAGTCAAGACATTGTCATCATTGAATTCAGTGATGTCATCTCTGTTTAGTTAAATGTGCATTTATTTGCAATCAAGTCAACGATATCTCATGTACATGAGAATGATTGGGAGCACCTTAACCCATGTGAGTCCAGTTTTCTCACAACACTTAGCCAATTAGTTTTTTATTGCCCCAACACAAAATGTGTTCCATTGTCTGAACTGCTTTTTTCGTGGAATTACCCATCTCGGGACTATTTCAGTCAGCAGAGCCCTTACTACTGCTGCTGAATCCTGTTTGGACATTGGGCAGACCTCTACCCATTTGGACCACATGTCCACAAATACCAATTTTTCATTCCCTTCACATGGGAACAGTTAAATGAAATCCATTGGGGCTGTCTGGGATACCTGAGACATTTTTATGCCTCTTGTCACATTATGTGTATTACAAATTACACATCTTTTGCAAAAAATTTCTGCATACATTTTTTTAACTGCTTTGTAAACCACAATTCTTTAATTTGCATCATCATTCCCCCTTTCGATGCGTGGCCTTTCCCATGCATCGACTTAGCATAGTGAGAAAATAAGTGTTTAGGTAAACAAGGCTTGCCATCTCCACTCATTCATACTTCATTCACCACTTCACAGCCACACTGCTTCCATTTATCTCTCTCCTGTCCTGTCGCAAATGTCTGCATGCCCTGTAAAGATGAAGAAATGTCAGGGTTATTTTCAGATAACAAAGCACACTCTGATGATTTTGTCTGCTGAGATGTTGCAGCCTTCAATTGGATGGTGAACTGGAGAATCATTGCATGACACCATTATCCCCTTTTAATAGTGACTCAAATACTGGTTTTATACCAAGAATTGCTTCTAGTTTTAGAGGGTATTGACGTTGACACGGTCTGTAATGAGATTTTGGGGTGACCACAATTGGTTCACATCCTTTAATTAAACCCACATCGTATTTGTGTTTTGCCCATAACTCTGATGGCACTTCTGCTAATGCTGGATGTATATCTGAGGCACAAATAATGTTCATGTTAATGTTAGCAGTTGTTCTGAGTTCTGAGTCCCCAGACTGTGATTTTGTACAATCATGTCAGTTTTAAGGCGCATTTTTTATTATCACTTTTTTATTAATTTTTAACTCTACAGTTGTGCAGTTTTGGGGGGATACAGTACATGCCAAAAGTTTGGAAACATTACTATTTTTAATGTTTTTGAAAGAAGCGTCTTCTGCTCATCAAGCCTGCATTTATTTGATCAAAAATACAGAAAATTTTTTAATATTGTGATATATTATTACAATTTAAAATAATTTGTTTTCAATTTATTATACTTCAAATTATCATTTATTTCTGTGATACAAAGCTGAATTTTCAGCATCATTACTCCATTCTTCAGTGTCACATGTGACATCCAGTCTATCACATGATCCTTTAGAAATCATTCTAATATGATGATTTATTATGAGTGTTGGAAACAGTTCTGCTGTAATGTGTGTGTGTGTGTGTGTGTGTGTGTGTGTGTATATGTATATATATATATATATATATATATATATATATATATATATATATATATATATATATATGCTAAATCATGAACACAATGACAGGGTGAAATGGGCTGTGATGCATGGGGTGCCAGGTAAAATCTTGCCTAGGGCAGCAAATTGGTCAGGGCCGGCCCTGCAGCATCCACAACTACGAACAACGATCTGACAACATGCAGGAACAACCACAAGACAGATAAAGACAGGACAGAACCAGCATCAGGTGCAGCCACACTGATTAGCTCATCAGCCCAATGATTTCCGGAGCAATGCTGAATGAGCAATCAGACAGATAACGAGAAAACAGACATGCAGAATGAACACACAGATCTATGAACCGTGACATATAGATTATCACACATTTATCAGGATGTCCGTTAACAGAATCAGACATACACAAAGGAAAGCAAGCTTTTTTCTTCATTGCAGAGAGCTGGAAGTACATCAGTGTGTGTGTGTGTTTGTGGTTAGAAAATGTTCACTTCCCTGACTTGTGACCATTGGTTGCTCGCCCTGGAACCCTCCTCTCTGCTCTCCATCTCCCTTGCTTCAGTCTGCTTGTTGATTTCGCTGGTTCTCCGGGCATTGCCTTGCCCAATGACTGTCCTTTTTGCACAGTCTTCATCTGGTACACTTGAATGTCGTATGTTCTTGCAGATCCAACAACCCCCTTCTTTCAGATTTTCTTTCAGTTTCATTCGGATATCTTCCTCCTCCTCTTTTCCATTTTCCCCTTGTCGATTGCTGGTTTCGCTGCACAGAATAGCCCCCAGGCTTAGACACAGCTTGCAATAATGCCACTCTCTGCCGGTCTTGGCTTTAACTCTTTCCTTTTTCGCCGTCTGCATCTCCTCTGCATGCAAAGCGTGTGCTAAAACAGCAGATAGCCGTCCACTTTTCCATTCACATTGTCCTCTCCGACAGTCCTCCTTCTGCAGCTCTCCACTCACTTTATGCTAGCTCGTAGCCCCCAGTTTCACTGCCAGCGGCCTCCTCAGTTCATGCACGGTAGGACTGAATTCTTGGCAGAAGGTGACTAATTAGATGGAAAATTTATCACCTGCTTCATCAGGGCTTGGCAAGTGAGGCATCGCTTCTGTCATGTCCGTTATAGTCCACGCTGTAAAGATCATTTTAGGTCTCCATTCTGAATCTGGCTACGGTGCTGTTGTTCTTCTCGGCGGAGAGCAGTCGAGGTCAGGGTCCAGTTTCACGGCTTTCAGCTTGGCCACGGAAAGTGTGTATAGAGCGGAGGTAGATGTTTAGAAACACAAACATAAAAGCGGTTAGTAGGTCTATATGAGGCAATTACATTTTCTTCACATTCTTCAACTTTCTTTTCCTCCTGCTTTCAGCTTGCTAATTCTTTCTGCATCATTCTCCTTTCTCTCCTATCTGCTTCCGCTATCCAACAATTCACAGTTCATTCACATTTCTCACACATGTGTCTCGCACAACTACCTTTCTGTCTCTCGCTTCCCTCTTCTACCGATTCCTTCACAGCTTTTAATTTCTTAACACTCAACGTTCCCTCTTTTGGAGAACCATGGTATTTAATTAATTTCCCCATATCTTGCATGCATTTTTGGCCATACACTTTTTTCATTTGCCTAAACACCGGCATATCATATTCAGCGAGCTTGCTCTGAGACTTTCCCATATCTGCTGGTTTCCCTCTCTTGGATACCCTTTCCTTCAGACGTCTCCGACAGAACCGACTTCCCCTGCCCAAGTCGGGGAGGCAATACTCTCACAGTCTCATTTCCACTCTTAGAAATATGTTAACCGTTGGCACCTGATCTCAGCTTATCTCTTCAAAATATCTGGATCGTTTTGATCTCAATTTCTAACTCAATTTGCAATCACGCCAGTTGCAGCCATTTCAATTCCCCTTAGAAATGTATTAACTGTGCCGCAGTATTCTCACAATCCAATTCCCCTGGAATCACCCTGATTGTGCTTCCCACAGAGAAGGACCCACCGCTATGGTTCGTCCCTTTTCTAATTTAAATTCCAATTCTTATTTCTAAAAAAACCCAAGTTTAGAATACCATGAACTGTCTCTTACTCGAGAGTTCTGATGCCACCCAGGTTCCTTTCTGATTCCTGTGGTGTCCCCTGTGGGCCTCGGCGGTCGGTCCCTTTCTCCCTCAAATCTAATCGGGGTAAGGGCTTAACTTCTATTGTTCAGGATGATCAGTCACCGTCCGCTCACAGGTTCAGAAGACACATCCAAGGAATCCCATGTTCTGACACCAAATTGTCATGGCAAAATTTAAATCAACTCTCATCAGCATAAGAGAAAAACTCACTCTCAGGTATAATTAAAAAGAAAGCTTTTATTCTTTGCAAAGATGGTAAGACAGTCATACAGTTCCTGCAGAGTGGAACCGACCCAGGAAGAGGGGAGTCCTCCACCTTATATCCCTTTACTTTCACTTTGCTGTTTTCAAGGTTACACAGTCTTAACAGCTGTAATTTTCCATGGATAACATAAAACACACTCTCTGTAGGTTGTTTCTCACACATTTAGGACTTAGGTGACCCCCTCAGGTCATCCTCAGGCATTGTCCCCCCACTATATGGCCCAATGACCCTCTCAGGTCATTCTCAGACATCTGTCCCCCCCCCCCACCTGGTGTCTTCCTTCTGAACCCACACGTCTCCGTGAACCACCTGTTTGCCATTATTCTTAGGCCATAAACGTTAACACAGCAATTCTAAGAAAACACATGCATATATGTGTCACTGGGTGACTAATCCGGGCGGAACTGTAGTGTGGGAAATATTTCCGCCCGGACCAATTTAAGTGAAACATAAGTTCTGTTCCGGTTGGCCCAAGGCGGGGAAATTATCCAAAATACATGTCAGGTGTGGGAAGAGGACGTGTTGGATACCGATTGGAGGATCGGGAAGGATGCAGTGATATAAAAGGGGCTGGTTTATGAACAGGAGCGGGTTTTTTTGTTCTGCTGTTGTTCCACGGGATACGGAAGTGGCTGGTGTGGCGTGGATGTTGCGATTTACGGGCTGCAACGGAGAATCCAAGGAAAATGGATATTGGAAGTGCGGAGGAAGTTAAGTGATCGACCTTTTGTATGTTGTGTTTACCTCTTATTGTGGATTGAGTTGAAGGAGCGATCCTACGTTTGGAAGGCCCCTGAGTGAAGGAGATCATTGAATTCGTGTTGGGAGAGGACAACACTGTGCACTGGTGGGTGAAGACTTTACGAACATTTCTTGTATATTGTGGAGAGTGAATGACGGATGTGGAGGGAGACTAACCGCCTTTAAGAAAGGATTCCGACTGCATATCTCTCCGTAGCAGTGGAACATCCCCCCCCCCTCTTGTGTTGATCTGATAATCCTCATTGCTTGGGTGTTTACTCAGTGTTGATAGTAGTGCCTTGCGTTGGAGATCGCTGGGAAAGACGGAGAGACTCCGGTGTACGATATATCTGCCTGCTGTGGTCTGCCCTCCTGCCTTTGTCCATCTGACCCGCCCTGTCAGGACTCTGAGCCCGAAACGGGAATACACCACCGATCTTCTTTCACTGAGTGTGTGGAGTGTGGTGAGTGCTGCTATATTGAAGTGTACACACGAGAAGAATTGTAGTGCCTTTGTGGTGTGTGGTGTTTGTCCGTGGTTGTGTCCCTGGTCGTAGGAAGAGGCCTGACGGAGAGGAGAAGTGTATTGGTGGCAACCACAGTCTTTACCTTAAGTAAGCTGGAGCTCGGACGTGTTCGAGGCGCCTCTGGAGGAGGTTGGATGTCGTTGCCCACGCAGCAATCCCTGTAAGCTTTTAAATCAAAGCCTTATCCTTTTTTTTATCCATGTGACGTTGTGTCCTTGGCCCTGTCGGCAACCACCGGCCTTGTGCGTGTCGTCTGTGCTGTTTATTTGACGAGGGAAGCGAAGGACAACAGCCGATTCTCCCCCGTGTGCCCCCTTGTCAAGCTGGGCGGGAAGCCCAGTATTGTTTGCAGTTTCACCTGTAAGGCCCACCAGCCGTCAGTCATCGACTAAACCCGTATCTGCTTGGAATACAGACCTCTGAATATCTTCAGTGGTGAGTAGCGCATTAACAGCCCAGCTCCGTGAATACTCACCTGTGTATTGAACACTGTACTTACTTGAGAGCTAGAACCCCTGCGCGCTAACAGCTCAGCCCTGTGAATACCCACCTGTGTATGGAACACTGTACTTACATTGAGAGCTAGAACCCCTGCACGCTAACAGCTTAGCCCTGTGAATACCCACCTGTGTATGGAACACTGTACTTACATTGAGAGCTAGAACCCCTGCACGCTAACAGCTCAGCCCTGTGAATACTTACCTGTGTATGGAACACTGTACTTACATTGAGAGCTAGAACCCCTGCACGCTAACAGCTCAGCCCTGTGAATACTTACCTGTGTATGGAACACTGTACTTACATTGAGAGCTAGAACCCCTGCACGCTAACAGCTCAGCCCTGTGAATACTTACCTGTGTATCAAACACTGTACTTACCTGAGAGCTAGAACCCCTGCACGCTAACAGCCCAGCCCTGTGAATACCCACCTGTGTATCGAACACTGTATTTACCTGAGAGCTAGAACCCCTGCACGCTAACAGCCCAGCCCTGTGAATACCCACCTGTGTATCGAACACTGTATTTACCTGAGAGCTAGAACCCCTGCACGCTAACAGCCCAGCCCTTTGAATACTTACCTGTGTATGGAACACTGTACTTACTTGAGAGCTAGAACCCCTGCACGCTAACAGCTTAGCCCTGTGAATACTCACCTGTGTATTGAACTCTGTATTTACCTGAGAGCTAGAACCCCTGCACGTCAACTGCCTAGCTCTTGCTTTAAACTTACCTGGAGTGGAGTCGGCGGGAAATTAAGGGCTGAAGTGGAGTGTTGTCGAGGAAGGGCTGAAGAGGAGTGTTCTTAAGACTGGAATCCGTATTTGTGGATAAAGAATAGTTTGAGTCATCATTAGTTTTAAAGTTTCCTTACCCCTTTCCCCAAACTTTTAAACAAATAAAATTGTTACATTTTAATCTTGGTTGTCCGTCCATTCATTGGGGTGTTGTGGGACCTCCTCGAGGTGGAAGTTAGAGGGAGGAGCGAGACCCGTTGAATTGGTGGTCCGCTCCGGCCTGTGACAGATTTTGGCGTAGTCGGCAGGGTTCCACCTCGAGTTGAGCGACCGCGGCTCCCCAATGGCGGATGAGGCAGTGCCTGAGGCCCCACCCCGAGTCATGCCCATTTTCTTGGGAGCCCCCTGGGCACCGAAGTATGGAGGGCCGGGATCTGAGATATGGCTGTCGGAATGGAAAGCCCAGGTCGAATATCTGGCTGGGATTCAAGGATTGAGCGCCCCCCAGAAACTGCAGTTTGTGATAAATTCCCTAGAGGGGGAGGCCCAACGGGAAGTCCAGGCTGCTCCAGAGACAGTCCGAGCTACTGCACAAGATGTGTTGGACTTCCTCACAGGAATATATGGGGATGCAACCCCAGTAGCGGTCCTTCGGGCCCAGTTTTTCAATTGCAAGCAAGGGCAGCAACAATCCTTAAGGGCCTTCACACTAAGGTTGCGGGAGCAGTTCATCAGGCTGCGAGGTAAGCGGGACCATGGCTTGGGAGAAGGGGAGACTCTCTTACGAGACCAGTTCCTGTTGGGGCTGCGAGAGGGCCCAGTTCGTCAGAGTCTACGTGTTCAATTTCGTAGAGACCCAGCTATGACGTTTGAAGACCTGAGAGCCGAGGCTCTGGCCCTAGAAGCGGATCAGGTGGGAGTGGTGGATTCCCCAGTGTGTGCGGCAGTGAGTGGAGAAGTGGCAGCTGCCTCTGGAACAGGGGATTGGAAACAGGCCTTACGTTCTGAGCTCTTGAAGGATGTCCGAGAGCAGATGGCAGAGTTATCTAAAACCCTCCTAGAAGAGATGCGACGAGGCCCCCAACGCTTACCACCAATGTCACGGGAGCGGTCGCATTCCGAGGGAAGACGAGTTCTGGAGAGACGTCCAGTACGGGAAGCCCGGGCCCGTTTTCAGTGGGACGAACAGGGACGCCCCATTTGTAATCGGTGTGGTGAGCCAGGGCATTATAGTCGCCAATGCGGCTCTCGACGGGGTTCCGAAGGGGATTTTTAGGTCGGCCGGCCACTGTGGGTCAAGTGGCTGGGACCTCTGTGAGTGACCCAAATTGGATGAGCGCCCCCAGGAATCAGCTGATCGGGCATAGCTCAGTGGTAGAGGTACGGATCCGTGGGGTGAAGATACGATGTCTGGTAGACACTGGGTCTCAAGTCACCTTAGTCTCAGAGAGCCTGTCCAGGGAGCTGTTTCAGGGTAGCCAGGTACAGGGAACAGAAGCACCCTGGCTGACCTTACGGGGGGCTAATGGACTGGAGATCCCCTATGTCGGATATCTAGTTACAGATTTGGAGATTAATGGAATCACTGTGCCCCAGAAGGGGGTCGTTATTGTCCGAGATCATTGCCTAGGAATCCAAAAAGCCCTGTTGGGGATGAACGTAATTGCAGACTGCTGGGAGGAGTTGTTTCAGGCTAGGCCTAAGAAGACCCTACCACCGGCAGAAAGACAAGAATGGGAAAGGATAGAGGCCGATTGTCGTCGGGTACACATGGCCAAGGCACGGGGGAGTCAAGAAGGTATCGGGCGGGTTGCCTGCCGATACGCAGTATCTATACCGGCAAGGAGTGAGGCCATTGTCTGGGCAAGAGTACCATCGTACGAGTGCGGGTCGTCAGGCTGGGTGCTGGTCGAGCCCCATATGGACTGCCAGAGTGTAGCAGTGGCCCATGGATTGGCAGTGGTTCGCCGAGGCCGAGTCCCGGTGAAGATACGGAACGAGAACCCTTACCCTGTCAATTTACATCGTCACCAGCGGTTGGTCCTGGTGACCATGGTGGATGCCCACCAGGTGCGAGAGGGCCGGGAAGTCAGCTTCCGGCAGGTGTGTCCTACGGTCGTAGAAGTGACCTTGGCTCAGGTGGACTTATCCCTGGAACAGCTCGGAAATGAGGTGCCTGTTCACCTGACCAGAGAGTCCCTGCAGGGAGAAGGGCTAGAGGAAAGCCAGAGTAAACAATTGCAGGATCTCCTTACCAAGTGGCAACATGTGTTCTCCAGACATGATGAGGACTATGGCTGTACCGGTGTAGTGAAACATCAGATCCCCACTGGCGATGCCCTGCCTAGTCGTGAGAGATACCGTCCAGTACCACCCACTCTGTATTCGGAGGTTCGTACTCTGCTGCAGGGAATGTTGGACAAGGGGATTGTCCGGGAGAGCAGTAGCCCATGGGCGGCCCCGATTGTCCTCGTCCAGAAGAAGACGGGAGCTTGGAGATTTTGTGTAGACTATCGGAAATTAAATCAAGTCACAAAGAAAGATGCTTTTCCACTGCCGCGGATAGAGGACTCTCTTGCCAGCCTGACACGGTCTGTATGGTACTCCACTTTGGATCTTGCGAGTGGGTATTGGCAAGTCCAGGTCGAGGGGGTCGACCGAGAGAAGACTGCTTTCACCACTCCCTTTGGGCTTTTTGAGTGGGACCGTATGCCCTTTGGCCTATGTAATGCACCGGCCACGTTCCAACGGCTGATGCAGCGGTGTCTGGGTGGCCAGTTGGTGGACTCTGCGCTGGTATATCTAGATGATGTCATCGTCTATTCCCCAGATTTTGAGTCCCATCTGCGACATCTGGAGGATGTGTTTCGGGCCATGGAGCAGTATGGGTTGAAGCTGCAGCCAGAGAAGTGCCACCTGTTGAGGAAGGAGGTGAAGTTTCTGGGCCATTGTGTGAGTGCCTCGGGGGTCTCGGTGGATCCCGAGAAGATGGCGGCTGTGCAGGGCTGGGAGGCACCGAAAACCGTGAGGCAAGTTCGGTCCTTTTTGGGCTTCGTCGGATACTATCGGCGATTCATCAAGGATTTTTCAAAAATTGCCAAACCCTTGAATCAGCTGTTGGCAGGGACTGGGCGTCCTCGCGGCCGTGGGTCTCCCTCCATTGCTTGGAGCCCGGTGTGTGAATCGGCGTTTCAAAGGCTGAAGCAAGAGCTGCTCCAGGCTCCAATCTTGGGCTATGCGGATTATTCACAACCTTTCATCTTGTACACAGACGCCAGTAACCTCGGGCTTGGGGCGGTGTTAGCTCAGCAGCAGCAAGGGGTAGAGCGAGTGATCGCCTATGCTAGCCGAAGCCTCCACCCGGCAGAGAGGAATGATTCGAATTACAGTTCATTTAAGCTGGAGTTGCTGGCTTTGAAGTGGGCCCTGAGTGAAAAATTCAAAGATTACTTATGGGGTGCTAAAGTACAGGTGATAACAGATAACAACCCCTTGGTCCACTTACAGACGGCAAAGCTGGGGGCAGTGGAGCAAAGATGGGTGGCCCAGCTGGCCAACTTCGACTACCAGATCCAATATCGGCCAGGCCGAGAGCACACAAATGCCGACGTCTTGTCCAGACTCCCGGAGGCACATCAGATGGAGAGTGAACGAGAGTTACCGATAGGCCCGGAGGAAGGGCTGACAGTGGGGGTTGTAGAGGTACCGGGGGCTCCGCAGGAGGCTGTGCCAGTGAGTTGGGGCTGGGACCCGCAACGATGGAGGGAGCGTCAAGAGGAGGACCAGGATTTGAGAATGCTAGGTCATTGGTTAAGACGGAGGAGGGGGCCAACGAAGGTGGAATGGCGAGCCCAGACTCACAAGGTGAGGAAGTTGTTGGGGCAGTGGGCACGCCTTGGCTTGAGAGATGGGGTGATGTGCAGGACGATTAAAGACCCGAAGTCGGGAGAGGAGGTCCGCCAGGTGTTGGTGCCAGGAGGCCAGGTGCAGGCTTTGTTAGAGGCCTACCATACACAATTGGGGCATCAGGGGAATGAGAGGACGTTGTCGCTTCTGCGGCGACATTTCTACTGGCCCGGGATGGAGGCCGCTGTGAGTTTGTTCATTCAAGCATGCCCTCGATGTACCCTGTTTAAGGCTCGGAAGGAGGTGAAGGCCCCGATGGTTCCGATACAGGCCAGGGCCCCGTTGCATATCCTGGCCATGGATTATCTAACCTTGGGCAGGCCCATGGACCGCTACCAAAACATATTGGTGGTCACCGACCTGTTTACCAAGTATGCTTGGGCCATCCCGACTTTGGATCAGACAGCCAACGTGACCGCCACCGCTTTATGGAGGGCAGTGATTCAGCCTTTCGGATGCCCAGAATTCTTGCACAGTGACCAGGGGCCGAACTTTGAGTCCAGAGTGATCAGGGAGTTGTGTCGGGTGTATGGATGTACTAAGACCCATACTACCCCCTACCATCCCCAAGGGAATGGGTGCTGCGAACGCTTCAACCAGACTCTGTTGAGCCTACTGGGTACGCTGGACCAGGAACGTCAGAACGATTGGGTGAGTAACCTTCCTGCACTGGTCCAGGCCTATAACAACAGCGTCCACAGCACTACGGGGTACGCTCCGACCTACCTGATGTTCGGGAGACATGTGCGGTTGCCGACAGACTTGGTATTGGGGGTGGCCACGTTGGAAGAGACCTTGAGTTTGACCGAGTGGGTAAGATGCCACCACCAGCGCCTTCACTCTGCCTATGAGCAAGTCTCGGGGAGGATAAATGCTGCCGCAATTAAGAACAAACAGATATATGATCGGACGGCCAGAGAAGCCCCGTTGTTACCAGGAGAGAGAGTGCTGGTACGGGACAACCGGCGACAGGGGAAAGGGAAGTTGAGTGACCGTTGGGAGTCTGTTCCATATGTGGTGCAGCACCAGCAGCGGCTGGGGCAGCCGGTCTATGTACTTCGACCTGAGGGGAAGGCTGGACCAGAACGGGTATTACATCGCAACTTGATTCGGCCATGCCCGAACTACCCTAGACCTCCCCTAGAGGCATTACCAGCTCCGACTGTGTGCGCTCCGCCGTTGCAAGCATGGGCCATAGTTCCGAGGCTCCCAGAGGCTGAACCAAGGGGACTGGACCCCGGATCACCACCTAGACGGTCCCAACGAGAGAACCAAGGACGGCCCCCCGAGAGGTATGGGGATTGGGTTGAACAACCACGTTCTAGGGACTAGAACGATTTGGCGGGGGAGGATGTCACTGGGTGACTAATCCGGGCGGAACTGTAGTGTGGGAAATATTTCCGCCCGGACCAATTTAAGTGAAACATAAGTTCTGTTCCGGTTGGCCCAAGGTGGGGAAATTATCCAAAATACATGTCAGGTGTGGGAAGAGGACGTGTTGGATACCGATTGGAGGATCGGGAAGGATGCAGTGATATAAAAGGGGCTGGTTTATGAACAGGAGCGGGTTTTTTTGTTCTGCTGTTGTTCCACGGGATACGGAAGTGGCTGGTGTGGCGTGGATGTTGCGATTTACGGGCTGCAACGGAGAATCCAAGGAAAATGGATATTGGAAGTGCGGAGGAAGTTAAGTGATCGACCTTTTGTATGTTGTGTTTACCTCTTATTGTGGATTGAGTTGAAGGAGCGATCCTACGTTTGGAAGGCCCCTGAGTGAAGGAGATCATTGAATTCGTGTTGGGAGAGGACAACACTGTGCACTGGTGGGTGAAGACTTTACGAACATTTCTTGTATATTGTGGAGAGTGAATGACGGATGTGGAGGGAGACTAACCGCCTTTAAGAAAGGATTCCGACTGCATATCTCTCCGTAGCAGTGGAACATCCCCCCCCCCCTCTTGTGTTGATCTGATAATCCTCATTGCTTGGGTGTTTACTCAGTGTTGATAGTAGTGCCTTGCGTTGGAGATCGCTGGGAAAGACGGAGAGACTCCGGTGTACGATATATCTGCCTGCTGTGGTCTGCCCTCCTGCCTTTGTCCATCTGACCCGCCCTGTCAGGACTCTGAGCCCGAAACGGGAATACACCACCGATCTTCTTTCACTGAGTGTGTGGAGTGTGGTGAGTGCTGCTATATTGAAGTGTACACACGAGAAGAATTGTAGTGCCTTTGTGGTGTGTGGTGTTTGTCCGTGGTTGTGTCCCTGGTCGTAGGAAGAGGCCTGACGGAGAGGAGTAGTGTATTGGTGGCAACCACAGTCTTTACCTTAAGTAAGCTGGAGCTCGGACGTGTTGGAGGCGCCTCTGGAGGAGGTTGGATGTCGTTGCCCATGCATCAATCCCTGTAAGCTTTTAAATCAAAGCCTTATCCTTTTTTTTATCCATGTGACGTTGTGTCCTTGGCCCTGTCAGCAACCACCGGCCTTGTGCGTGTCGTCTGTGCTGTTTATTTGACGAGGGAAGCGAAGGACAACAGCCGATTCTCCCCCGTGTGCCCCCTTGTCAAGCTGGGCGGGAAGCCCAGTATTGTTTGCAGTTTCACCTGTAAGGCCCACCAGCCGTCAGTCATCGACTAAACCCGTATCTGCTTGGAATACAGACCTCTGAATATCTTCAGTGGTGAGTAGCGCATTAACAGCCCAGCTCCGTGAATACTCACCTGTGTATTGAACACTGTACTTACTTGAGAGCTAGAACCCCTGCACGCTAACAGCTCAGCCCTGTGAATACCCACCTGTGTATGGAACACTGTACTTACATTGAGAGCTAGAACCCCTGCACGCTAACAGCTTAGCCCTGTGAATACCCACCTGTGTATGGAACACTGTACTTACATTGAGAGCTAGAACCCCTGCACGCTAACAGCTCAGCCCTGTGAATACTTACCTGTGTATGGAACACTGTACTTACATTGAGAGCTAGAACCCCTGCACGCTAACAGCTCAGCCCTGTGAATACTTACCTGTGTATGGAACACTGTACTTACATTGAGAGCTAGAGCCCCTGCACGCTAACAGCTCAGCCCTGTGAATACTTACCTGTGTATCGAACACTGTACTTACCTGAGAGCTAGAACCCCTGCACGCTAACAGCCCAGCCCTGTGAATACCCACCTGTGTATCGAACACTGTATTTACCTGAGAGCTAGAACCCCTGCACGCTAACAGCCCAACCCTGTGAATACCCACCTGTGTATCGAACACTGTATTTACCTGAGAGCTAGAACCCCTGCACGCTAACAGCCCAGCCCTTTGAATACTTACCTGTGTATGGAACACTGTACTTACTTGAGAGCTAGAACCCCTGCACGCTAACAGCTTAGCCCTGTGAATACTCACCTGTGTATTGAACTCTGTATTTACCTGAGAGCTAGAACCCCTGCACGTCAACTGCCTAGCTCTTGCTTTAAACTTACCTGGAGTGGAGTCGGCGGGAAATTAAGGGCTGAAGTGGAGTGTTGTCGAGGAAGGGCTGAAGAGGAGTGTTCTTAAGACTGGAATCCGTATTTGTGGATAAAGAATAGTTTGAGTCATCATTAGTTTTAAAGTTTCCTTACCCCTTTCCCCAAACTTTTAAACAAATAAAATTGTTACATTTTAATCTTGGTTGTCCGTCCATTCATTGGGGTGTTGTGGGACCTCCTCGAGGTGGAAGTTAGAGGGAGGAGTGAGACCCGTTGAATTGGTGGTCCGCTCCGGCCTGTGACATATGGGTATACAGAAGCAATGTTAAATTAATTTTTCCACCACACCATGTGGCAAGAGCTCATTCAAATACTGAGGTGCTAAACCATTCAGGGCTTTATAAGTAATAAGCAATATTTTAAAATCCATAAAATTTTTGATAGGGAGCCATTGCAGTGTTGACAAAACCGGACTAATATGGTCATACTTCCTGGTTCTAGTAAGAACTCTTGCTGCATTTTGGTCTAACTGTAGTTTGTTTACTAAGCATGCAGAACAACCACCCAATAAAACATTACAATAATCTTACCTTGAGGTCCTAAATGCATGCATTAACATTTCTGCATTTGACATTAAGAGCATAGGCCATAATTTAGATATATTTTTGAGATGGAAAAATGCAGTTTTACAAATGTTAGAAACGTGGCTTTCTAAGGAAAGATTGCCATCAAATATCACACCTAGGTTCCTAACTGATGATGAAGAATTGACAGAGCAGCCATCAAGTCTTAGACAGTGTTCTAGGTTAATACATGCAGAGTTTTTAGTTCCTATAATTAACACCTCTGTTTTTTCAGAATTTAGCAGTAATAAATTACTCGTCATCCAGTTTTTTATATCGACTATGCATTCCATTAGATTTTCAAATTGGTGTGTTTTGCCGGGCTGCGAAGAAATATAGAGCTGAGTATTATCAGCATAACAGTGAAAGCTTACACTGTGTTTCCTGATGATATCTCCCAAGGGTAACATGTAAAGCGTGAAGAGTAACGGCCCTAGTACTGAGCCTTGAGGTACTCCATACTGCACTTGTGATCAATATGATACCTCTTCATTCACTGCTACGAATTGATGGCGGTCATATAAGTACGATTTAAACCATGCTAATGCACTTTCATTAATGCCAACAAAGTGTTCAAGTCTATGCAAAAGAATGCTGTGGTCAATTGTGTCAAACGCAGCTCTAAGATCCAATAAAACTAATAGAGAGATACACCCACGATCAGATGATAAGAGCAGATCATTTGTAACTCTAAGGAGAGCAGTCTCAGTACAATGATATGGTCTAAATCCTGACTGGAAATCCTCACAGATACAATTTTTCTCTAAGAAGGAACATAATTGTGAGGATACTACCTTTTGTAGTATCTTGGACAAAAAAGGGAGATTCGAGATCGGTCTATAATTAACTAGTTCCCTTTCGAGGAAACTTCAAACTGCATCCTCTAGGTGTCGCTTTGGGGAACACCTCGTTGTGACCCATGTCTGAACCATACTTTGAAAAGACACCAACGCCTTGGCTGGCGACAGCCTCTGACGTCACTACCTGAGGAGAATGAGCTTGTGGGGATCACAACTTACCCTTTCATGCTCTTCGGTGGCAGATGAGAGTGAACTTCAGGAGGAAGATGTGTTGTCATTAACCCCTTTCTGATACTGAAGTTAGTGCTCTGCTGGGTTCTGCCCAGGAAGAGCAATAGATGTTTGAGGATGGCGAAGAAGCTGAGGTTGAGCCTTCTCAATCCTCCTGCCCCGCGTATGCGGAGTTGTTAGAGGTTATGGATCGCACCATGGCAAAATTAGACTTGCCATGGAAGCGTTCCAGCAAAGTAACGCCGTGAGGTCGCCTTGACGAGCGTTATTTATCTGACCATAGCCCTCCAGCCCAGGTGAGCCTTCCGTTCTTGCCTGATTTACATGCAGAAGTCAAAAAAGAATGGAAGAGTCCATTTTCTACTCGCATCCATTGGTTTCAGCATACTAATTATGCTATCATGGCTATGAAAAGATGCCCTCCGTAGAAGAGACACTGGCTAGCTATCTCTCTGTGGGGGAAACATCCTCTCTTAAATCTCCCTCTTTGCCATCTAAGCCCCTCCAGGATACATCCCGCTTAAATAGCAGAGCATACGCAGCAGCAGGTCAGGCTGTGGCTTCATTGCACACAATGGCAGTGCTTCAGGCCTATCAGGCTGACCTGCTGAAGGACCTGGATAAAGGCAAGGACTTTTCAGCTGACCAGGTAGCCGAGCTGTGCCGCACCACAGACCTCTTTCTTCTCCGTGCTACCAAACAGGCCGCCTCCGCCATGGGTAGGTCTATGGCTGCCATGGTAGTAATGGGGAGACATCTGTGGGTGAACCTGTCAGACATTGGGAGGATAGAAAGGGGCTTTCTTCTCGATGCTTCATTCTCGCCTTCTGAGCTTTTCAGTACCTCCGTCGAGACGGTGGTCGAGAAGTTCAGGGAGGCAAGGGCATGTTCAGCTGCCTTTAAATCCTTCATTCCACGAAGGTCCAGGTCTGAGCCCGAACAACATAGGGGTCCTTGCCCGTCTCATTCTGAGGATCAAAGATGGGCGCAGAAGGCTAGTGTCGCGGCTCACGCTCCTCCCCCGCCCGTGGGCAGGGGCAAGAGGAATCTTGGGTCACGAGGAGGTAAGCAGGACCTGAGGGATGTGATTCAGACGAGGCAGCGTTCTCGTCCGAATCGGAGCGATACCTAGGTAGCTACTCATTCCCTTTGGATGTTTTTAACTTCTGCTCTTATCCTCCTGTGCCTAAACTCCCCTGTAACCACCAGCTCTCCACCTGATCGAGGTTAGGTGGAAAAAAATTCTCACATAACAGTCTCATATGCTGGACCTATGATGTTTTTGGTTGGTTCTAAATTCATAATTAAAAAAATTGAAAAGTGAACGTCGCTTGATTGTGCCATCCCAAAGAAGCACAAAGTCACTTTTACGGACTTTTAAATTAAATGTTCCCTCCTGGTGGAATGACCTCCCCAACTCAATCCGGACAGCTGAGTCCTTTGCCATCTTCAAGAATCGGCTTAAAACACATCTCTTCCATCTTTATTTGACCCTCTAACTTTAACACTCACTATTCTAGTTCTATTCTTTAAAAAAATCTAACTACCTTTCTAATCGTTTTATATTCTATTTTCTTTTCATTAATTATGCAATTGTATGTGTGTGTATGTGTAAAGATCTCTAACACTAGCTTGCTCTATTCTTTTTTTATTCTATCTGTTTTCTTTATATTATATTATTTAACCCCTTACTAGTAACCCCCCTTTTTTGGCATGGAGACCGAAATTACATACCCAAAATAAAAAGGTTTCTGCTCATGATTCTTTCTGACTAGATACATAATCAACCTTTGTTCACAAAGCTGAAACTTTAAAGTTTACTGTTCAGGAATCAGAATCACTCAGACTGTTATGATAATAGAGATATATAAGCTCAAACATAAAAACAAAAATAAAAATATTAAAAACATATGTTTTAAATGTATTTAAAAAAATGTTGATGTAGGAAATGAGTTTGAAAACACAGTGTAGCTAAGGCCACAAGTCTTCCAAGACTTCATAAAAAATTTCATAATCGAATCTGTAAAACTGTGAATTTTATGAAATATTTTCTAAGGCCATGTCATGTGTGTTTTTAGAGAAGGCTAATCAGATTGATTTATGGCCCTTGTCATCTCTGTAAGATCTCACATGTAAACATTCATGTGCTCTTTGTGTATGTTTCACTGTTGAAAACTGCCCGAATCATGATTGTATTGTTCTCACCAAACGGTTCTTTCACACCTCCGCCAAGTATGACACATTATCCGCATTATTCTTTTATCATTATTCTTTTGTTTTTATTCCACCTTTATTAGCCTTGATTGTGGTTTTTCAGGCTTTACAAAGCAACAAAGCAGCGATCTCACTTCAGTCTCTCTTTGCATTTAGCCCTTATTTATCAAAAGTCTTACTATAAAAATACAACAAAACATTTTCTTACGACCTTACGTGAATTATTGAGACAAAAATGCATTATGAAGAAGAAAAGCACCTGCTATTAGTAGCATTGGTGCAAACGTTAGCATCAAGCTACATCTGACAATTTATGAAATTATTAGTACACTTTTACTCAAAACTCACTTTAAACCCCGATCGAGTGTTTATAATAACTTCCTTTAGCGATCAGGGGTGGAATTTGGTCGTTTACTGTTGTAAAAATATGTTATTTGTAGCCTTTTTCATCGCTGCACAAGTTGTACGATGTACATTTTCGATTTTTTTTATAAAAACGCCCCAGATCTCAAGAAATTCTCATACCAAGCTTTACTATCGTAATCGCGGGTTTATTATTCGGATATTTTGTGTGTACAGAGGTGTTTCAGTGTTGTTTTGGCCAGATAACTACCAGGAAGTGTGCAGGAAGCATGTGACACGATGGGGCGGTGTCCAGATATGAAACTCTAAGATTGACGTTTGAAAGACCCAATCAGAGTCTGAGTCACACACCGCACGAGCTGTGACTACTGCACGCACACACAGATCGCTGGGAGAGGCTGTTTATCATCTGATCGCGTAAATCCGTGGAAAATGAATAGAAATGACGATTCTGTCTGAAGAAATATGAAGTAAACATCAGTAAATATATCCATATATCTCCGCAGATATGCATCTTTGGTCTGTAAATCCTTATTGACGCTGTTCAGTGAGTCTATGTGAACACAAATAAACCGCTCTTGACGTGACTGAATATGAGTAAGTTTTGAATTTCTATTCAAAATTTGGCATAATACGGATTTATTATTTTGCACTCCTGACATAAATCACTAAATATCTGTCACTGCAACAATGTTTTATCAAAATATTGGTCAAATATCGAAGCTTGAGTCTTTAAACTTTCCATTGATGCACAGTTTGTCCAGATGAAGTAAGACAGTGATGTTTAATGTGCTGTGAAAGTGAAACAATAATAAACTGGGGCCGTCAGCGATGTTTGCACGCAAAGGGGTTAAAATCCCATGTTAGGTGTACTGTGTTATAACCTTACCGAGACTTGTTATAGCACTTATATATCATTGTTCTTTTTGTTGTTTTTGATTGCTTCCACTGTCCTCATCTGTAAGTCACTGTAAGTGTACTTCCTAAAGTGGTAAGTGTGCATGCAAGACTTTTCTGAAATCCTGTACGGTAAGGGTTATGCGCTCAGCTTCGTTCCCTTTTCAAAATTATTAGACCTTGATACCTTTGTCTTCATTCAGCCGGAGTGTATTTGTTATACACCTCAAGCATTGCTTCCCCCAACGTGAAGGGATATCTGGGCGGTTCTCACGGTAGTTTAACATCGGTCTCCTTTCCAGGATGGGTCACGTATGAGTATGCTACTCTGAATTCGGAGTTCTCTCATATGAGACTGCGTTCTCTGTTTTTTCCCCAGAGCACTCCACCATTAGTTCCACAGATTGAGTTGATGTTCTCAAAACATATTTTTGAGATACATCATTCCATCTGTGAGCTGCTCGATCAGAGTGCCATGAGAAACCCTCCTTAGAACATTATTCAAAAATCCATATTATGGTAAGTGTGCACGTGAAGTCTTTGCGCACTTTCTAAAATCCACACAGTGGTAAGTTCGCACGCTAGTGCTCTGGAAAAATCCTTTATGGTAAGGGCTTCGCACGGTTGCTTCGTGCCCTTTTTTGAGTTGGTGAAAGCTCTGTTCATCTTGGGTGCCACTCCATTTATGTATCCTCAAATACCTATCTAAGCAGGGTATTGCTACCAGGGATCTGTTGAGACAGCTCCTTCAGCAAACTTGTGGCTCCTTCAGCAAACTTGTGCGAGAGCAAGCGGTAGCCCCTGTGTTACAGGCAAGACCTTGTATGAATACTAGGTTCTTAGCCGTATCCCTTTAAAGGAATCCTTCCTGATTCCAAGCCTTTAGCTCTACCCCAGGCCAAGGCCCTAACAAATAAACTGGCTATGAAGCTTAGGCCTTTGGCCGTAAGGGATAATGTCACAGACAGCCGTCTAACGTCCCAGGGGCAGCTCCCATAGATATGAGTTGGTACTTATTGTTTGCCATGAATCTGGCTTGCACTCCCCTCAGCATGGCGGCGTGGGTATACTGTTCCCCAAAGCAACCCCTAGAGGAAGCAGTTCAAAGTTTCCTCGAAAGGGAACTGTCTCAGGTTACGTATGTAACCTTAGTTCCCTGAGAAGGGAATGAGACACTACGTCTAGCTTCCTGCCATGCTTCGGACGCAATCTTCAGATGAAGAAGATAAATGACATGATCTCTGGGTGCTTATTTATAGTCGCACCGGTAGTGACGTCAGAGGCTGTCGCCGGCCAAAGTGTTGTTGTTTTTTCAAAGTATGCTTCAGACATGGGTCACGACAAGGTGTTCCCCAAAGCAACCCCTGCAGTGTCTCGTTCCCTACTCAGGGAACTAAGGTTACATACGTAACCTGAGACATTTCTTTGGGGTCAAGTTGTGGTTTTTTGATGAAAGGCTTAATAACAGTCCGTTTGAAGGTTTTGGGGACATATCCTAATGACAATGAGGAATTAATAATAGTCAGAAGAGGATCTATGACTTCTGGAAGCACCTCTTTTAGGAGCTTAGATGGAATAGGTTCTAACAAACAAGTTGTTGGTTTAGATGATATAACAAGTTTATACAATTCTTCCTCTCCTAAAGTAGAGAATGAGTGGAACTGTTCCTCAGGGGATCTATAGTGCACTGTCTGATGCGATACTGTAGCTGATGGCTGAATAGTATCGATTTTAGAAGTAAAGTAGTTCATAAAGTCTTTACTGCTGTGATGTTGGGAAATGTCAACACTTGTTGATGCTTTATTTTTCGTTAATTTGAGCCACTGTAATGAATAAATACCCGGGGTTATGTCTATTTTCTTCTAAAAGAGAAGAAAAGTAATCAGATCTAGCAGTTTGTAATGCTTTTCTGTAGGATAGGTTACTTTCCTGTCAAGCAATAGGAAATACCTCTAGTTTTGTTTTCCTCCAGCTGCGCTCCATTTTTCTGACTGCTCTCTTTAGGGTGCGAGTGTGCTCATTATACCATGCTGTCAGACTGTTTTTGTAAAGGAGCAACTTTATTTAAAATGTTAAAAGTTGTTCTGAGGTTTTGGATATGCTAAGGAATTTGGATACATGAGGAAGATTACTTACAAAGCAGTCTTTTGTAGTAGAAGTGATGGTTCTACCATACTTGTAACAAGAAGTAGAAATTACAGTTTTGGCTATATGAAGTTTGCACAAAACTAAATAATGATCTGAGATATGGAATGCCACGACTAAAAAAAAATACATAAATACACAAATAAATGTAAAATATATATATATATATATATATATATATATATATATATATATATATATATATAGATCTTACTGTGTGACATGGGTAGGCTAGTCTTTATTCCAGACATGGCCGTAGAACATCGTTTGGTCTGGATTTGTAAAATGTCCTGGGCTAACAAACATGAAACAGGGACTCTGAACCCGAAGCGCTTGATATTTTCCATTTTTCGTTCAAAACTCTTGGAAAGGAAGCAGGGCGCACAGGCTACAGTGAAGTCGATGCAAGCATATTGACCAATGCTTTTGAAACAAGACCATTGCATGTAGCTTAATTTCCAAAAACAATAATGACAGCAACAGCCTTATTAAATGTATGAACATCACGTTAATCCACATCGATAAATTCAGTTAGAGGATAAGACTTAAAGAGATCGCTAATGTGTCATCATCATGACGTATTCCCAGTGGTGAACGCAAAGCATTTTGGGAATCTGCGGCACAAGCATTAGGTGCTAGACTTCTTTGCATGAGGGAAGAACACAGTGTTCAAGATGCTGTCTACCTATAAACTGCAATAGTCGTTCTCACGATAGAAGTGGCATAAAGCTTAAGAATGGAATATTATTTTATCGTTTTCCAGTATGGAAAAATAATAGTACAAGCGATGTTTCAGAGGTGACAAAAAGGCACCGAATGGCATGGATAGCAGCGGTAAGGAGGCCAAGATTACCTTCGATAACACTCCACCACACATGATGGTGTTCAAAGCATTTTCACAAAGGTAAGTTACAATTACTCTCTGTAAATGTTAACTGTTAACTAGCATGACATGGTTAGAAAATGAGCTTAAGTTACCAGTGTATTAAAGCATAACGTTAATCAGTTTTAAATGTTGTACATCTACATTGTAATTTATTTGGTGACTGTGTTTGCAGTCAAACCTGCCTATGAAATGTTGGGAGTGTGATCCTGCTTTGATTACAGGAATAAATTAGTTTAAAATATATTAAAATAGAAAAGTCATTTTAAATTGTCATAATATTTCACAATATTACTGTTTTTATTATTATTAATTTTTTATCAAATAAATGAAGCCTTGGTGAGCAGAAGATGCTTCTTTTAAAAAAAATGTAAAAAATCTTGCTGACCCCAAACTTTTGAACGGTAATATATGTTGTGTGTATCCTATGTATAGCTAATCTGGATTCCTTAGGAATAGAGGTTGTGATATGACCTGATTTCTTTATATTGTTACTGTCAGACACTACACCTGCACCTGAGATGGAAGATCCTGAGAATCCACCTCCATCGCCGGACACTCTCCACACCACTCATGAGACTGAGCTGAAGACTTTGCTGGATATAATTGTGATTGTGTGCTGTGCTTTGACCAATATGTGTCCAAGTATTGTTGTGAAGGCGTCAAGTTAGAATTATACACCATGCTCACATCTAATATGTAAATGTTTTTTTTGTTTGTTTTCTAAAAAAAGATTTTGTAATGTCTCTTCTCACATGTAATGTTTTTTTAGCCATGTCTGTAAATAAAATACACAAAGATTGAATGTAATTGTGCAAAATCAGTGTTCTTTGGTTGCAAACACAAATACATAACTTAAATAGTAGTAACAACCAACTTAATTTCAGTGTCTTTACATATTTAACATGTAAATACATTTAGATGAATACATTAACTTGTAAATACATTTAGATGAATACATTTACATTTATAAAGAGTCGATAGAAATGATGAGAAACTGGAAATGTATGAGGTAGGTTGTGGGTGATAAGTCACAGACACATGACTCTTCTCTGGCTGTCCCACGCAGTCTAAACGGAACCACTGTATAGGACAGTTCTGATTTTCGCAAGCAAACATGTCATCAAGCTCTTCAGGCTGTCTGCAAAAGCACAACAACACAGCCTTTTCACATGCCCTTCTTTTGGGCTGGAGTGTGTTACCTTGACCAGTCGCTCTGCTCGTAAGGATCGAGTCCTTTGATTCTCTTTATTTTCTCATCATATCTCATCTTTGCATTAGGATTTAGTTTTAGGCGGTATGGTCCGACAATGTTTTCTTTATCCCGCTGCATTTTGTAGGATTATATTCTGTTTTTCACGCTAATTTTTCATTATTTTCATGCCAGAACACTAGCCTCCTATGCCAGACCATGTTAACTGGCCAAACATACCCATAATTCTTTGCTTTCTGATGACGTTGCCGCCCAGTTGGTCACGTGTTAGCGATCTCTATAGGGCAGTTAGCCTCCCAGACAGCAACATAGTGTCGGCCCAGATCCGGCCCACATCTGGCCCGCATGAAATCCATGCGGGCCAGATGTGGGCCGAATCTGGACCGAAACTGCTTGCTGTCAGGGCTACCACTAAAATCCAACCAGAGGTTCATCAGAGCCATCAATACAGAAGAGATCTTAATGCATTTACACAACAATTAGCCTACAAGTGCATACAAATATTATGAAGTGTCTTAGGCCTACATTTTGAAGACATAAATATGACATGATGGAATCAATGAAGTGATAGCCTACGTTTAATAAGAAACTAAAACAGACACCAGGTGTCAGAAAGTCACTGTCTTAATGAGTGAGTTCAATCCACTCGTTTGATACACCAAAATCAAAAACAACTCTATGTAATGATGAGACGGATAGGTTCGGATCCATGTGCAGAACTTTTAATGAGAATGGTCAGACAGGCAATGATCAGCAACGGCATCAGGTATATAGGGATAACCAGAATCGAAAAATGGAACAAGCAGATGTCGGGGGCAGGCAGCAGAGAATCAGAGTCGGTATAAACAATCCAAAGGTCAAGGAACAGAGAGATCAAACAAGGAAAACGTTCGGAAATGACAGACACAGCAAATCAAGATTTCGCAGAGAGTGAGAGTGAGTGTGCTGCTTATATGTGTGTGTAAATGAGGTGCAGGTGTGGCAAGGAGATTGACTGAGGAATGAGGTGCAGGTGTGGCAGGGTGATTGTGATGCAGAGACTCATGGGAAATGTAGTTAGGGTGTGGTGCTACAGATAAGTGGTGCTAGAGTCCAAGTGACATCTGGTGGTGAGTGTGGAATTGTCCTGATTGGAGTGCCCTCTACAAAAGTTCCTGAGCACTCCATGTAATGATCGTGACATAGCCCCCCCCCCCCCCCCCCAAAGGAGCGGCTTCCAGATGCTCAAAACAATCTAGGAGGGTGGTGGAGCGGAGGCGGAACAGGGGGAGGGACGGAGGGCCAGGTCCATGAGGAAGTGGATTGGTCGAGGACCGGGACAGAGCAGGCAGAACTGGGCCTAACATGGAGATCAGGAGTCTCTCCTGGACCTGACATGGGAAACAAGGGGCCTTCCTTGGCCTGACAGAGGGAACAGGAACCCGCCATGGGCCTAACTCAGTAACAGGGACCCGACGTGGGCCTAACTCGGGAACAGGGATCCACCAAGGCAGAGCAGGTGGCGTGGGAGCCCACCAGAGCGGAGCAGGTGGAGCTGGAGCCCACCAGGGTGGAGCAGACGACCACCACAGCTGAGAAGAGGGGACAGAAGCCCACCAGGGCGGAGCAGAGGACCACCACAGCCGAGATGATGGGACAGAAGCCCACCAGGGCGGACCAGACGACCACCATAGTTGAACATACATGACAGAGGCCCACCAGGGCGGAGCAGAGGACCACCACAGTGGAGTTGATGGCACAGGAAAGCAAGTCTAGTCAGGTGGGACTGAAACCGGGAAAATAAACAGGTTAATAGCGGCCTCCGTGGCCATGATGAGATGGTAGCTGGCCTCCGTGGCCATGACAGAACAGACAAAGAGTTGGTGTATGGTCTCCGTAGCCCTGACCGGAATGAATGACAGCTCATTGACGGCCTCCCTGGCCGTGACAGGATAGGACGAGAGCTCTGAGATGTGACGAGGCTCTGGGAGTTTGGCTGAGATGTGACGAGGCTCTGGTAGATCTGTGGTGATTTGACTGGGTTCATGAAGATCAACTATGACTTGACTTTGCTCATGAAGATCATTGGTGACCTGACTTTGCTCATGAAGATCGTTGGTGACTTGACTTTGCTCATGAAGATCGTTGGTGACTTGACTCATCTCTGGATGGTCAACGGTGACCTGACTATACTCCGGGAAATCAACGGGGACCTGATCAACGGTGACCTGACAAGGTTCTGGGAAATCAACAGGGACCTGATCAACGGTGACCTGGCTAGGTTCTGGGAAATCAACGGGGACCTGATCAACGGTGACCTGGCTAGGTTCTGGGAAATCAACGGGGACCTGATCAACGGTGACTAGCCCTGACTCTGGAGGGTCGACGGTGACTAGCTCTGACTCTGGAAAGTCCACGGGCACCTGACTCGACTCTGGAGGGTCAACCGGGAACTGACTCGACTCTGGAGGGTCAACCGGGAACTGACTCGACTCTGGAGGGTCAACCGGGAACTGACTCGACTTTGGACTACCTGTAGAGACGTGAGACGCCTCAGCTTCGGGCACCACCTCTGGAACGGCCTCGGGCACTGCCTCGGTAACGGCCTCGGGAATGATCTCCGGTCTTTGAGGAACGGTAGACGGTAGTCTCCTCCTCCTCCTCCTCCACCCTCTATGGTGGCGAGTCGGTGGCACCTGGTCTGGAGGCTCAGGCGTTGAGTCGGCCATCTTGTGCTGTGGCGCTGGGCTGGCGGCCATCTTGTGCTGTGGCGCTGGGCTGGTGGCCATCTTGTGCTGTGGCGCTGGGCTGGCGGCCATCTTACAGATAGGAGCTGGATACATTGGAGAAGTAACCTCCTCAACTGTAAAGGGAGAGCCACAAAACTCCAACACAAAGTCAATAAACTGTCCCAGGGTCCAGCTAGGGTCTCCCTCCGGTAAACTCAAGCTTATCCTAGTATCAAGACCACTCCAGAAACAGTCCTTTACCAGATCCTCATCCCCAGGCAAAAGGTGACTATACTGAATGAATTCCTCCACAAAGAGCTCAATTGGTCTACCATATTGAAAGATGGAGCTTAGCACCTTTATAGGGTTGCATGAAATGTTAGCTCACTCCATACCTGGTCTGGGGTTCAAGAAAGCTGCTGGATCCTGGTTTGGCGAAGTCTTCTGTAATGATGAGACAGAGAGGTTCGGATCCATGTGCAGAACTTTTAATGAGAAAGGTCAGACAGGCAATGATCAGCAACGGCGTCAGGTATATAGGGATAACCAGAATCGAAAACAGGAACAAGCAGATGTCAGGGCAGGCAGCAGAGAATCAGAGTCGGTATAAACAATCCAAAGGTCAGGTACAGAGAGATCAAACACAAGGAAAACGCTCGGAAATGATAGAATGATAGACACAGCAAATCAAGACTTCGCAGAGAGTGAGAGTGAGTGTGCTGCTTATATGTGTGTGTAAATGAGGTGCAGGTGTGGCAAGGAGATTGACTGAGGAATGAGGTGCAGGTGTGGCAGGGTGATTGTGATGCAGAGACTCATGGGAAATGTAGTTAGGGTGTGGTGCAACAGATAAGTGGTGCTAGAGTCCGAGTGACATCTGGTGGTGAGTGTGGAATTGTCCTGATTGGAGTGCCCTCTACAAAAGTTCCTGGGGACTCCATGTAATGATCGTGACACTCTACGTGTTGAAGCGATTTGTTTCTGATCATTTATGTTTAGGCCTATGCGTTATCTAAATAATTAAAATAGCCTTATAATAATAAATAAATGACCAAATGTTCAAAAAGTTGGCAGAGAGGGGTCATGTTCGGGGGAACAACATAACTGTTGATAGGCTATATTTTTCAGGGACATGGGTTTAATGCGCAAACCTGCTTGACCATATAGCAACTATTCAGAAATGGAAATTACGAATGCATTAATATTTTGTTTTGAATTTAGGAAAGGTCGATTGAATATTTACAGGTTTGTATCTCGTTATTATTTTCAGAATAGTAACGTCTTTGTAACCAACCACAATGATCAAATGTCGAAGCTATCTCTATCTAATAGGCTACTTCAAAGATCAAATCAAATTACCTATTGTAAAAGTTTGTAAAAATTTCTGTAGCCCAAAAACGTAACAAAAAATAGCTAGTAGCTATTTAATTTATATTATTATTATTATTATCATCATTCTTTCTTTCTTTTTATTATTATTATTAGGCTATTGTTATCATCATCATCATCAGCTGGCAAACCATTATGGAATCTATTTATGGAATCTATTTAAAGGGAATGATCACACACACACACACACTCTCTCTCTCTCTCTCTCACTCACTCTTACACACACTCTTACACACACACAAAAGGTTAAACACTGAAAGCAATTTTTATTTTTGAGTTTTAAAGGATTGTTGATGCCCGTTCGACCGAGCCCGGCAATGCAAGCAGAAATTGATGCTGCAGAACCGGATGTGATGAATTTTATGAAGGCGTGACAACGTCGACGATTGTTTGCTGTTTGTTTGTTGGAAGTGCATCATAGATAAATATTCTAAATATCAGTAGTGTAGTAGGGCACAACCGTATGTTTTTGCGCTGTATAGACAAGAGATAGCAAGACAGTTGAGACATATGGCAGAAGTAACTGAAGCCAATCCGGATTATGTACTGTCACGTGTTGAAGCTCTGTCTGATAGTTTGTTCGATTTCGCGGCAACGACTGACATTGAAATGGATCTTGTCATATTAAGTAATCTAGAAGAAGCGGTCAATCATCTTAGTGTGTCTTTGCAAAATGCAGATGACTGCAAGGCAGTAGGCCGCCCCAGGTATTTCATACCCGTGGACACTCTTGAGAGTTACCTGCATGCAGGGTTGTCCGTTAGCAACATTTCAGCTCTTTTTGACTTTGGTGAAAGAACAATTTGGCGTAGAATGGCAGATCATGGGATAAGGTAGGTAACGTTTGTTTAATTGATGTTGTGTGCAATATTTGGGTCAGTCTTATTGAGAAAAACTAACCCCATACCATTACATTTATTATTTATTAATCATCATGTTGTTTTAAACTAGGGAGGGTCAATATGACCACTATGTCTTGTAACACCAATGAGCGGATGGTATTCAACCATCTGTTCCATATTAATGAATTCTGACCCTTTGACACATTCTACACTCAAAGACCAGAACGTGAATTAAAGAAAAAACAAGGACCTTTGTTTTACAAACCTCTTACAACATAACTCACCACCCTGGGCGCCGCCTTGACGGCAACGTCCTGGCGTGGATGAGAGTTATAACGCCTTGGAAACTATCCAGCGATGCGATATCGAACTTCAAAAGGGAAGACAAACACCCCCCCCCCCCCCCTTTTGATCACACATTCCAGCGAAACAGACGCACCCACACTCAAAAGACGCACACACATTCAAAAACAGGCACAAGCATTTTTGGCTAGCCCATGGACTTTTTTACTTAAACTACCTCTAATACTGAAAAATAGGTGTAAACCTGGTTTTACGTAAAAGCTCAGGGAAACCTGTATTCTGTGCATTCCGCCAGAGAGAAAAAGAGGATTCCCAGCTTTGCAACCGGACTTCAAGAAGTTCTCCGTTTATTCTTCTTTACTTTTCGTTTCATTTTAGTTTTTCGTTATTGTCTTCGGATATTTGACTTCGTTCAATTGTCTTCACGAGCCAAACGAACTTAAGTCTAATCATCTTTTGGCAAAGTTTACCTTCGCGTTAACCATCGAGCTCACGCATCATCTGCTCTGGAAAGAACCGCGGTGAGGCCGCACAAACGGACAATTTGAGCGCAGCTACACACAAGAGCCATATCAAAGCAAGTACTTTCTTATATTGCAACTAAAATTGCTGTTTAAGGTTGTCTAGGCTATTCCATGTTTGTGAAATTATTCAATGACTTGGGGTCTCTTGCAAAGTTAACTGTTTGAAATTGCCACGCTGAGATTGGTTTCCACTTTCACTTTCTCTCCCTCTCTCTCTCTCTTTATCTCTCTCTCTCATTTAATTCATTATTATTCTTGTTCGTTTACCTTGTTTAAATTGTATTTTTGTTTTGCTATATACTCATATTTACTCCGTGTGAATTGTAGTTATGTACTCTTTAGTCTGTTTTTATTAAATCCTATAATTTGCTTGAATTGAATTGTTTTATTGCTCATTGAGATCGAAGTCCCTGAATCGTGTGATCTACGCTACGAGCTTTGTTTTATATGAATTAATTTCAGTAATCTTAGTAGTACAGACACAGAAAATATTGTTTTTTCCTAATCAGAAGATTAATATTTCTTGGAGTTTGTAAGAAGGTTATTTTTATTGAATTTTGATAAGGAAGTCTAGCTTCCAGTTCGCTGGACGAACAGATTGTCTAGAGTAACTTAAATTAATTCTAGTAAAGGTTACCTGTAAATGATTAAATATTCCCTCTTTGGGTAATTTAATATTTGTAAGCAATAAGCACGTTATATTCATAGACTCATGAATATTCACTTAATTTGAGTTAATTATTCCCCAGAAAGTGATTGTTGCTACATTATTAATACCAAACCTTAATTCACTTTAAGTTTCCTTTGTTCATCCTTTGTGTATTTGATTGTAGAACTCCCTTGGTGATTGGACAGTCATCTCAGGTTTCTAGTGAGCAAGGGGGCCGACCGGCGTTACCAACACTGGCTGTGAGTGAAACTCGGTCCCTCTTATCTCTGTCCGTTTGCGGCACGCAGTGGAGACATCAGCAATTTGGCACTCCAACGGTGATCAATCAGTCCAGCCGACACACGATGCAATCTCTGGGACCAGTACCTAAACTGGGGGCTAAATCGAGGCCCACTTTCATTTCTATGAGAGGGTTCTGGGGAACAGCCCAATTTTGTAGTGCTGTCTGGCGGTTGACATCTTGGTGTTGCCGGTTGTGTTAAAAGTCACAAGCTGTTTGAGAGGGCGCAGCGTCAGAGTAACGGAGGGCCAGGGACACTGCGGTTGAGTGTTTGGGAGCGCCAGGGAGGCTGACCGTGCCACTGGATTCCACCAGGTGAACCAAAAGTGATAAAACCTATCCACTTATTATAAGGCACAGAATATTAGATATCCCCCCAGATATTTATGTTAAGTGTTTGGTCCATTTCCTCTCTAAGCCACACCCTTTTCCTAGGTCTCTTACTCCCCTAGCCGCACGTGCTGTAGGCCCTAGCAGAAACTCTTGTGAAAAGTAGCAGGCTTAGCCCCTTTATTCTCTACCTAACACTTCTAGCGTTCTTATTCATTCCATTTCATTGCAGACCAATTTATCTGGTGTTTTGTTTTCACTGTGCTCTTTCATATCTTCACCTTTTTGCATGCTGTTGTGATTCTGTTTCTTGCAGTTCACCGAGAGACCCCAAGGAGAGCTAAGTTGTAGAGCGACAACCGAGCAGCCGGTGTCACCAGGTGACCCACGAGGCTATCCCCTGTCAAATCTCTATTTTGGGCCGACCCTAATTGGACCCACCTCCCTGTCTAACTGTCTGCATCAGTTAGCCAAAATTCTTATAGACGGCATAGCCCGTACGATAGCTCGTTAGCCAGAGAACAAACTTGCATTGGCCTCTTTGTGTGAGTGTTGTGCTTCTCTTGTCCGCAGTAAGCCAAGATGTCGCGTGCATCCAGTCCCGCAGTCCCTTGGGATCAGCTAGCGACATGGCTGGAGACGATGACGACCTCCTTCCTGCCAAAGGACACCAGTGACCTGCAGCACTTGAGCCAGAGACAACTGGACACTGAGATGGACCAGCTGATTGCAAACGATCCGACGCAGAGTTACACCCATAAAGAACTCGCCAGGATCACAGGGACCCTAGCTCACCTCCTCATCGCCCAGGCACGGATCAGCGAAAAGAGCAACCACGACTTGGAGCAGGAAGCCACAGCTCTGAGACTTCGAGTGGAGGAAGCCCTACAGCATCAGGCCCACACGCAGAGTCGTCTAGATAAGCTACTTCTCGAGACCCAAGACCAGCACGAGAAAGAGAACGCTACAGATCCAGGGCTACAGAAAGAAGTGGAAAGACTTCAAAATGCCCTGGAGAATCTTCGTCTGAACACAGACCAAAGAGAACATTTGGAGAGAAAAACCCGAGAGAGACTCGAGGCAAAGCTCCGACAAGGTGACGCTCTCCTTGAAAGGGCTGAAATCGAACTGAAAGAAAGAGATGCTAAAGTTAAGGTCTATGAAAATCACCTGAAAATGGCCTGAGCTGAAATCCACGACCTTACACAGCGTAAAGACTTTCTAATAGATGAACTTGACATGGTTCACAGAGAACTGAAACATTCTTATAGCCTGCAAAGTGAACAGAAAGAGGAAACACACTCCACAGAGTTTCCCCTGGCCAGTGAACCCCAGCCTGTCAGCCAAGAACTTCGAGCTGAAAAAGGGGGTGAAAGCCTGCTTTTCAAAATGTCATCAGCCAGCCTCCACGAACCCCTGTCAGCAGTGGGGGAAGGAAAACCCTTCCAGAAAGTCCGGGTCACCAGCTACGGACACATAACTCCAAAAGAACTGGACAAGCTGGCTAGAAACATCCCTACGTTCCACCCAGATCCTGCAGGAGGCCACGACATTCAAGCTTATTTACAAGATATAGACTTTCACTTGCAAACTGTCACCAACGTAACCACTTGGGACAAATTGTACCTGCTCAGAATTACGTCCAGTCGTGAGGTACGCAGTTTCTTAGACCGTCAACCAGAGACTGTCAAAATGGACTACCAGCAACTGTGAAAAGCTTTGGTGCGTGAATTCTCTGATCCAGAATCAGACCAAGGGCTAGTAACCGCAATGAACCTCAAGCAAGGTCGACTTGAAACCCCACCAAATTTCTACAACCGACTGCGACGTGCCTACTTCGGAGCAAGGAATGAACCAGGCATGGAGGAAGACGTCAACTTCCGAACTCTGTTTCTGCGAAACCTCCATCCTACTGTCAGCCACCATTTGGGAGTGTTAGCGTGCCCGCATAGCATGTCAACGCAACAGTTACGTGATTTAGCACATAAGGCCTACACCAAACAAAAGACTGTGTCAGAAAAGACTGTAAAACACCCAACTATTTGCTCTGTCTCTGAGTCCTATTCAGAGTTGACCCTAGAGGGCGCCCAACAGCACCCCAGTTATACACCCAGCAACCGAGAGTCAAGACCGTTCCAAGCCAGCAGAGGGCAGCGCGGTCGCGGTGGTGGTGCACGTCTGAAGCACCAGAACGACCGCTCTGGAATATTTTGGGACCGGCCTCGCCCCTCCCATAACCAAAACGGGGGGCCACCTGGGAAGACCCAGAAATAGCCAACTTCCAGCCTCCAGAACATCAAGCCCAGGGAGGCGGGAGGGGGAACACTCTCGACGTGATGCTTGGAAACTCAAGGCTGAGCCCACATCTGACAAGGAAAGTGCAGCCACATCCGAAGCTGCAGAACTTCTGAGAATGCTGAGAGAGTTCCTTCAAAAGAAACCTCATAAGGAGGACAAGAAGGATAAACCAGACACTGCATGACTAAACCTCATGCCTGAAACCAGCAGCACTCCCGACGTCTCCACAACTGAACCAAGCACACAGAACACTGTTTTTCAACCACAAACTATTGAACTACCTGTTGCATCAACAAACGATAGCAACACCCACTCAGTCCAGCTGACGTCTGCACCTCCTGACCAAGAAAGCATCATCCCACACACTGAGGTGCCAGAAAGTGCTGTTTTGGTTATCTGTACCCACAACGAAACACACAAAACATACCCTAACTGCTTATTGATCAACACACAAGCCCCAACACCAAAACTCCTGGGGAACCTGATCGAGAAGGGAGTGGCTCGGAAACTCTACCTAACCATCACTTTAGAAAAGGAAATGAGACTCGAAGCCCTTGTGGACACAGGCTCAGACCTCACGTTGATTTCAGCTCAACTATTTGATAAGCTCAAATTTGAAGCTCAGAGACAGAATCGAACTCTAAATTTTCACACTTGCAAGCTGAATGTGCAGTCATACAACCAAAATGACATCCAGCTCAGAAACGTAGCTCCCATCCACCTGACGATCGGCCCTATGAGCCTAGTACATCCTATTTATGTCTCACCAATGAACAATTATTCATTACTCATCGGGAAAGACCTGCTTGATCGCTTTGAGCCTTTACTGGATTTCAAACAGCTGAAAGTCTGGGCTCAAGTGCGAGAACCTCTTCCCCTCCAGCCACACAGGTCGCCGGTGCCAGACAGTCAGGTCACAGAGGTCACAAGAATTCCCACCAAGCCAGACTGTCAGGTCACAGAGGTCACGGGAACCCCAGCAGCCAGCCATAGGTACCCAGCCTCAACAACGAACCAAGGCTCAAGTTCGATCCTCTGTACCTTCAAGGCCACTAAAGACTCTGATACCTACTGCCCCAAGGTCAAAACCAAACTGCAGCTGCATGATATAACAACAACGGACAGTATTCTGGCCATATGGGCAGACAACTCAGCCATTAGTCTGTCACTATACAATGCAATCACTGAGAAGACACCTGACCTCCCTTATGCCAGCAAGCGCACTCGTTTCCCTTTGAACCAACACCCATCCTCAATGGTGTCTGCTAGAGGAATCTGCGCTTTGCATGTGAAATGGAATTACCGGTGCCTGACTCATTATTTCCTGGTCCTTCCGGACCTGCCCCACGATGTTTACATTGGAGCAGACCTCTTGATTCGCCTCAAGGCTCATGTGGACACTTTTAATGAAGTTGTATGGGCCCCATTGACTTTGCAGCCACACGTTTCCATCAACCATGACAACCTCATATCAAGGCAGACCATCCCAGAAGTCTGCACTTTAGTCAACGAACAGGAAACGGTGGTACCAGCTTACACCAAAGGGGTCGCTATTCGGCTTAACATGCGATGGGGTCAAACCTTAAACCACACGCTGGGTTTCTTCCAACCCTCACCTGAATGTGTGGAACTCGGACTCACACTGGAAGCCACACCCCTCACTGAAGTGTCATCTCGTGAAGTCTACATCCTGTTCAACAACTGCATGGCAACTGACATCAACATTCCCAAGGCCTACCGGCTGGGATTGCTAGTGAGCCATGACTTTCATGATTTTGAACTTGTACTACCTGTCATTGGTCCCATTCCACCCGCACTGATACCCGAAAGGAGTACAGACAGTACATTGTTCACTGCACCCTTCAAACTCATTGCCATCACATCTGTTATGTCGGTGTCTAAAGACCAAGTGTGCAGAACGGAGCTGACCGAGGACGAACACCTCACAATATACACAGTCTCCCACAAGAACGTCGGTGAGGCTCATGAACCTACTACACCTCTCAATACCAACCCGACTGATGACACAGCGATGGAGGAGCCTTACCCAGGTTTTGAATCTCAAGTGCAGCAAATTCTACAAGACGCTAATGCACTTCAGAGCGATACGGATCGTCAAGGACTCAGACAAGTTCTGTATAAGTTCAAAGAATCCTTTGCCAAAGACTCTCTAGACTGTGGTCTCACCAACCTCCACATGGTGCGCATCCCTACGCACCCTGATGCTCCTCCCACTTTTGTCAGACAGTACAAGATTCCCATCGCCTCACACGAACCAGTGTAGGAGATCATCGAATCTATGCTTGAAAAGGGGGTCATCCGTCCATGCAACAGCACCTACTCAGCTCCCATCTGGCCCGTCCTCAAACCTAACGGCAAATGGCGACCCACCATTGACTACAGGAAAATACATTTACATTACATTTACATTTAATCGTTTAGCAGACGCTTTTATCCAAAGCGACTTACAAATGAGAACAATAGAAGCAGTCAGGTCAACAAGAGAACAACAACAGAATACAAGTGCCATGACAAGTCTCAGTTAGTCTAGTATAGAACGCATAGCCAGGTATATATATATATATATATATATATATATATATATATATATATATATATATATATTTTTTTTTTTTTTTTTTTTTTATTTATTTTATTTTTTTTTTTGTTAAATGAAAAAGACAAGAAAAGGAAAAGTACTGGTGTTAGTAGGTTAAGTGCAGGCGAAAAAGATGAGTCTTTAGATGTTTCTTGAAAATGAGTAAAGACTCAGCTGTAAGAAATGAGATTGGGAGGTCATTCCACCAGCTGGGCACAGTCCAGGAAAAGGTCTGTGAGTGATTTTGAATTTCTTTGGGATGGCACCACAAGGCATTGTTCACTTGCAGAGCGCAAACTTCTGGAGGGCACATAGGATTTAACCAGTGAGTTTAGGTAAGTTGGTGCCGTGCCAGTGGTCGTCTTGTAGGCAAGCATCAGTACCTTGAATTTGATGCGAGCAGCTACTGGTAGCCAGTGTAACCTGATGAGGAGAGGAGTAACATGAGCTTTTTTTGGCTCATTGAAGACAACCCTCACTGCTGCATTCTGGATCATTTGCAGAGGCCTGACAGTACATGCAGGAAGGCCCACCAAGAGAGCATTACAGTAGTCCAGTCTGGAGAGAACAAGAGCTTGGACAAGAAGTTGGGTTGCTTGCTCTGACAGGAAGGATCTAATCTTCCTAATGTTGTATAAGGCAAACCTGCAGGACCGGGTCGTTGTAGCAATGTGGTCAGTGAAGCTTAATTGATAATCCATCACAACTCCTAGGTTTCTGGTTGTCCTCGAAGGAGTTATGGTTGACGAGCCCAGCTGTATAGAGAAGTTGTGATGAATCAATGGGTTAGCTGTAATCACCAGTAGTTCAGTCTTTGTAAGGTTAAGCTGAAGGTGATGGTCATTCATCCAGCTAGAAATGTCACTCAGACAGGCTGAAATGCGAGCAGCTACCGTCGGGTCATCAGGCTGGAATGAGAAGTAGAGTTGGGTGTCATCAGCATAGCAGTGATAAGAAAAGCCATGCTTCTGAATGACAGATCCTAAAGATGTCATGTAGATGGAGAAGAGAAGTGGTCCAAGTACTGAGCCTTGAGGAACCCCAGTAGCAAGGTGGTGTGACTTTGAAACATCACCCCTCCAAGACACACTGAAGGATCTGTCAGAGAGGTAGGACTTAACCCACAGGAGAGCGGTTCCAGAGATTCCCATCTTTCTGAGGGTGGACAGGAGAATCTGGTGATTAACAGTGTCAAAAGCAGCAGACAGGTCCAGTAAGATGAGTACTGAGGATTTTGAAGCTGCTCTTGCTAGTCGCAGGGCTTCAGTAACCGAGAACAGAGCAGTCTCAGTTGAATGGCCTCTTTTGAAGCCAGATTGGTTGCTGTCCAGGAGGTTGTTCTGTCCAAGGAACATAGAAAGCTGGTTGAACACAGCCTGCTCAAGTGTCTTTGCAATGAATGGAAGCAGGGATACCGGTCTGTAGTTTTCAAGAAGCGCTGGATTTAGAGATGGTTTCTTGAGCAGTGGGCTTACCCGAGCCTGCTTGAATGCTAAGGGAAATGTTCCAGATTGAAGAGAGGAGTTGATAATGTGAGTAAGTGAAGGTATGACTAAAGAAGAGATCGCTTGAAGGAGGTGAGTGGGGATAGGATCAAGTGGACAAGTAGTAGGATGACTGGACAGGAGAATTTTGGAGACGTCCATCTCTGAGAGTGGGGAGAAGGAGGATAAAGAGTGTGCATTGGTCATTGTGAAGTTTCCCTCAGTCTTTGGTGTGGAGAATTGGTCACTGATGGATCTTGTCTTATTTGTGAAGAAAGCTGCAAAGTCATCCGCTGTAAGAGTCGATGGAGGAGGTGGAGGCAGCGGATTAAGAAGAGAAGAGAAAGTCTTTAATAGTGTCCGAGCGTCACAACAGCTGTTAATTTTGTTGTGGTAGTAGGATGTTTTAGCTGTGAAGACATTTGCAGAGAAGGAAGAGAGGAGAGATTAATACACACTGAGTTTTTTGATTTCTGCCATTTCCTCTCTGCAGCCCTGAGTTTAGAGCGATGTTCACGGAGAACCTTGGACAGCCAGGGGGCAGATGGGGCAGTGCGTGCTGGTCTAGACAACAGTGGGCAAAAGTTGTCCAAACAAGATGTTAAAGTGGAGCAAAGAGTGTCCGTAGCACTGTTCATGTCCAGAGCAGAAAACTGAGAGAATGGTGGAAGAGAGGATGAAACCACAGCAGATAGGCGAGATGGAGAGAGTGAGCGTAGGTTCCTTTGAAAGGTGACCTGCGTTGGAGTGTGTGCCACTTCACTTCAAGAGGAAGTGCTTGGTTAGCAATAATGAGGAAGTGATCAGAGGTGTGCAGTGGAGCAACTGAAGAGGTGTCCACAGAGCAACAGCGCGCCGCTGTCACGATGCCGCTGTTGAGGTGCCGCTGTCACAATGGCCCATGACCCAGCTAGAACAAGAACTACCCCGAATCAGAGGAGCCACAATCTTCTCTACACTTGATGTGGCCTCTGGATTCTGGACCATTCCGGTGCACCCGGAAGACCAACACAAGCTGGCATTCACATTTGGCAACAGACAGTTCACCTTCAACAGGTGTCCGTTCGGATACGCCAACTCACCAGCCGAATTCAACATCTTTCTGAACAAAGCCTGCCCAGACGCTAGAATGAGAGGCAACCTGATCTATGTAGACGATGTTCTCATGAAGAGCACAACGGTGGTCGACCACCTGAAAGAAATAGACTATGTTTTGAACCAATTATCTACCGCCGGAGCCAAGATCGCCCTCCACAAAGTACAGTGGTGCCGAACTAAGGTTAACTACGTGAGCCTGCTCATCGGATCCCAAGGCATTGAACCTCAGTCAAACCGCATTCATGCCATTCAAAACATCAAGCCTCCCACCAACGTCTCTGAGTTGCGGAGTTTTCTAGGGATATGCAATTACTCTCGACAGTTCATCGAAAACTACTCAGACATTGCCAGACCTCTGACAGCTCTGCTAAAAAAAGACTGCCCTTTTGTCTGGTCAGAGGCTCAAGAACACGCCATGAAAGAACTAAAAAGACATTTATACACAGCTCCGTGTCTTGCTTACCCCGATCCACAAAAGGAATTCTACCTGGAAGCTGGGTTTTCCAACCAATGTCTCAGTGCTGGCCTGTACCAACGGCATGACCAAGACAAGAAAGTAGTTGCCTATGCCAGCAAGACACTGCTTCCACCAGAGTGTAAGTTCTCAGACTGTGAAAAAGCTCTGCTCTGCTCTGTATGGGCCATTCAGCGATTCTCCAATTACATCGGGGCACAGAAAGTTATCATAGAGACTTGCCACCAGCCAGTAATGTTCCTCAACAGCCAGCGGATCCGAGATGGCGTGGTCACCAATTCACGCATAGCCACATGGTTAATGGCTCTCCAAGGACGCAATGTTGAGGCACGGTATGCACAGAATCACAAGTCTGCACTGGGCAATGGCCTGGCCGCATGCCAAAACTGTTCTGATAACACATCTGCAGAAGAAATGGGTGCACAGGTACTTTGAAGAGAATGCGTGTCAGGGCATGCTCACAGCCTACGTCGATGGATGCTCCTACAACCACGATGGCATCCTTAAGGCAGGTGCAGGAGTGCTGTGGGTCAACGACCAGCCGTGTTCCCCACAACACTTCAAGTTAGGTCCCCAGTCATCACAATATGCAGAAATAGCAGCCATTCTCATAACTCTGCAGATCGCATCAGCCCATGACATCAGAGAAATCCTCATCTGTACAGACTCTAACTATGCCAGACTCAGTTTTGTGTGCCACCTTACAGGCTGGAAACAGAATGGTTTCAAAACGGCAAACAACAAGCCAGTCAAAAACCAACACCTGTTCCCGGAATGTGATGACATCACCGAAATGCACAATATGACTGTGTACTGGAAGAAGGTAAAAGGACACTCTAAGCTACCAGGGCTGGACAAAGACTTAAATGATAAAACCAATGCCCTTGCCAAAACAGGCGCACTACACGGGGAGGTGTGGTCACCCCCAGAACCCACACCCAGCCCCGATGTTGCAGTGTTAACCCGCAGCAAACGACCTTCACCTGTGGCAGTGCCCGCCTCACAGTCGCTATCGCTAACTCCGCAGATCTCCAACAGCGACATTGCAGATATGCAAGCCTCTGACACTGCCATAAAGACAATTCTTAACCACCTCTCTGACCCCTCCAACCACCCTATCACTGAAGCTGAGCTCAATGATGACTCGTGCCTCCGACAACTGTATAACACCAGACACATGCTACGGTGTACAAGACAACATTCTGTGGTTTGCACCTGATGACAGCACATCGCCACGGCACGTGGTGCCACGATGCCAAAGGGGGTAATGCTAATGTACGCCCACGACCCACACCATGTGCTGGACACCACGGTGCCAGAGCCATGTATGACACACTGAGACAGGTGGCATTTTGGCCCGGCATGCAACAAGATGTGGCAGAGTACGTCAGAGAATGTCTTGTGTGCTACCAGTTCACACCAGCAAACCCAAACCACAGAGCCCCACTGCAACGCAGAGGGATCACGTTCCCATGGTCAGACCTCCAAATCGACTGGGTAGGGCCCCTGCCCAGATCAACAAGAGGCAACAAGTACTTCCTCACGGTGGTGTGCCAGTTTACCAAGTGGGTAGAGTGTCTGCCAGCACCCAATGACACTGCCCAAACCACTGCATACCTCCTGATGAACCATATCTTCTCCCGGTTCGGATTGCCACTGAGAGTCAACTCAGACAGAGGTACCCACTTCACGGCCGAGATCATGCAACAGATCTGGAAATGCCTAGGGGTACAAGCTAAACTACACATCAGCCACCATCCAATTGCATCCGGCCAGGTAGAGAGATCGAACTGAGCGGTGGTCGCCATGCTGAAAAAGTATGTGTCTGCTAATCAGAAAGACTGGGATGTGAAACTACCCCTTGTGTTGATGGCCATCAGAGCCACCCCACAGGAATCAACATGGGTGTCCCCTTTTGAACTCATGACTGGGCGGCAGATGACCCTGCCACTACACTTGCTGTATCAACCAGGAGACTCCAACCTTGTCACCGCTTACACCACATTCCAGTACCTTGACGAGCTCCATAGACACTTGAAAACAACGTTTGCTTTTGCCCAGCAACACCTGCAAAAAAAGCGCTGAAGGCCTGAAAGCATACTATGACCGGAAAGCGTCACACCAGGAACTGAATGTGGGCGACAGGGTCTTGTATTACCGCTTCACCCCGCCAACTCAGACAGGCCCCCAGCGGCTGTCAAAGAAATTCCTGCCACACTGGACGGGACCTCATGAGATTATGAACAAACTCTCCCCAGTTGCGTACCAAATCCAGCTAAGCCGGGGATCGAGAGAACCAGTTCTCAAATGGGTCCACCGTAACCAGATTAAGAGACATGTGGCCACTAGCAGAGAAAGACAGGGAGGGGCCAATGCAAGCTAAACACCAACCGCCGCCATCGAAGCTAAAAGACTGTCCCATCCAACCCGGGACAAACCTCACTGACCTGTTCCCTCTCTCTCTTTTCCCTTTTCCTCCCCATCTCTCTCTCTTTCTCTGGCCTGTAACAGGATGCTGCTGTGGATTCTCATCCTGTGCCTCCAGTCAACCAGAGGCCAGCCGTCATCAGACATCATCACACCGGGTCCTGCCTCGGGCATTGTATTGAGAGAGCAACCAGGACTCCTGATCACGAATTGTCGGACGTACACCCAGAAAGTATACGTTCGACTCAACCCCCGCAACGTCTACAGAGCACACTACCCTCGCGCAGTAGCCCAGTACAGCTGGGCCGGTGCCCGTTGGACAGAGGACTCCCTCCTGCACGCCGAGGCCGATGTCAAGCACATGCTCAACCAACTTGAGAAGATGACTGTTACCCAGACGGAACTAAGTGGACACAACCACCGCCCCAAACGTTTCCTGGGAGCGCTGCTCGGAGCCGCCGCTGCTGTTGAAACTCTGTTCAACATTGGTATGTCCAGTGTCAATGCAGTAAATATAGCCACTGTGAGACGGCATGTGGCTGAAATTCAGACTGAACTTCCACAGCTAAAAGAGCAACTCACTACACAGAGTGCATCCTTGCAAACCATTGGAAAGACTTCGAAAGGAACGGTGGTCATTCTCAACACCCCCAGCGTGCTTTTGAACCAGACCATGAACTCCATGAAACAGCTGTTCACTGTGTTCCAGAATGACTTTGCCCAAATGCAGCTGGTCACAGCATTAATGACTGACATGCTACGGGAAGTAAATTCTTCCATCGACAGTCTAGCCATGGGAAGAATTCCACCATACCTGATACCCCTAAGCCTGGTGCAATATGTGCTGGCTTCCGCCATCACCACACCCACTGATCCTATGCAAATCCACCTTGCCTACTCTCTAGGTAGTGCTATTCCCCTTTACGTGGATCCTGAGCAGAAGGAGATGAGTTTCCTCCTGAACTTACCCATCATAGAGTCAAGCCGAATCTACAGACTCAAAGACATTGTTAATGTGGGGTTCTGGAAGGATAACACTCATATCAAGATACGTACCCCTGAGGTGGTGGCGTACCATGACAACAACACCCAGCTGTACTTAGCCCCAAACCTGCACATCTGCACCCTAACTAAAGACATTCACTACCTCTGCCCCAGCAAACTGTTTCTCAGAGACAATACTGATGGAATCTGCGAGTGCAACCCATGATCAGCGACACGCGTTGCCCTGCCGATGCCCAGCCTCGCAGCCACGTCACCGAGACGCAAGCTGAGATTGTGGGTGATAGATGGCTCCTTAACACTCCAGTACGTACCACTACACTGACCTACAACCAGCATGACACAGCCACCCGTGTCAATCTGCTTGACCAGAGCATGTGGATTCAAGTCCCACGAGGGGCCATCCTCCACCTCGACGATCTGGCCTTATACCATCTTCCGAGTGAAGAGTACCAATCAGAACTAGAAATCCCATCCTTCTTCAAGAACTACAACTTCACCCTAGGTCCGGAGTTGGAACTGTGGATTGAAAAAGGCGCGCCTCAGCTCATTGACATTGCTCCCGTCGATGCAGCCCTCCAAGCCTTGTCTCGATTGCCCATCCTGAACACCTCACCTGTTGTCCAAGCCTGGAATGCAGCTGACACAGCACTGTGTATCTCCATGGTCGTCGGCCACACCCTGACCCTTGGCGTGGCCTTAGTCCTATACAGGAAACTCAACGAGATGCGAATCTCTGCAGCTAAACTCAAGACAACTAGGATTGGAGGTCTCTGATGGAAACCCCGAAGGGAAGGTACCACACCAGAGACGGATAAGGACCTCATCGAGTTGAGTCCTCAGCCCTAACAAACACCTGCTATCCGACTGTCAGGATTGACCTGCCATCCGACCATGGTGGTGGGTGTTGTCCGATAATGACCACAGGGCATCATCCGACCACAAAGGGGGGATGTAACACCAATGAGCGGATGGTATTCAACCATCTGTTCCATATTAATGAATCCTGACCCTTTCACACATTCTACACTCAAAGACCAGAACGTGAGTTAAAGAAAAAACAAGGACCTTTGTTTTACAACCCTCTTACAACATAACTCACCACCCTGGGCGTGCAACGTCCTGGCGTGGATGTTAGTTATAACGCCTTGGAGACTATCCAGAGATGCAATATCGAACTTCAAAAGGGAAGACAAACACCCCCCCCCCCCCCTTTTTTGATCACACATTCCAGCGAAACAGATGCACCCACACTCAAAAGACGCACACACATTCAAAAACAGGCACAAGCATTTTTGGCTAGCCCATGGACCTTTTTACTTAAACTACCTCTAAATGTCTCCCTTTTTGTGCTCAAATGTATGTATGTGGCATAGTGGAATATATGAATGTTACTGTGTGTTTAATGCAAACTTTATATGCATTTAGTTAAGAATAACTCTGTATCTCTGTATACGGGATTGGTAAAATCATAGTTCTTGGTGTCTGTATAATCGTAAAAACACGACTGTAACGAATCTTGATAGCAAATTACAAAAAGATGCATTGTTTCAGAGGAACGATCTTGCTTAGGAAAAATGTTTAATTTTGTCATTGCCATAAATTAGACCAGTGGGCGGAGATCAGCAAACAAAGAAGATTTTTCCCGCCTCAGTTTGTTTACACTTCATTGGCTCATACTGAAAAATAGGTGTAAACCTGGTTTTACGTAAAAGCTCAGCGAAACCTGTATTCTGTGCATTCCGCCAGAGAGAAAAAGAGGATTCCCAGCTTTGCAACCGGACTTCAAGAAGTTCTCCGTTTATTCTTCTTTACTTTTCGTTTCATTTTAGTTTTTCGTTATTGTCTTCGGATATTTGACTTCGTTCAATTGTCTTCACGAGCCAAACGAACTTAAGTCTAATCATCTTTTGGCAAAGTTTACCTTCGCGTTAACCATCGAGCTCACGCATCATCTGCTCTGGAAAGAACCGCGGTGAGGCCGCACGGACGGACAATTTGAGCGCAGCTACACACAAGAGCCAGATCAAAGCAAGTACTTTCTTATATCGCAACTAAAATTGCTGTTTAAGGTTGTCTAGGCTATTCCATGTTTGTGAAATTATTCAATGACTTGGGGTCTCTTGCAAAGTTAACTGTTTGAAATTGCCACGCCGAGATTGGTTTCCACTTTCACTTTCTCTCCTTCTCTCTCTTTATCTCTCTCTCTCATTTATCTCATTATTATTCTTGTTCGTTTACCTTGTTTAAATTGTATTTTTGTTTTGCTATATACTCATATTTACTCCGTGTGAATTGTAGTTATGTACTCTTTAGTCTGTTTTTATTAAATCCTATAATTAGCTTGAATTGAATTGTTTTATTGCTCATTGAGATCGAAGTCCCTGAATCGTGTGATCTACGCTACGAGCTTTGTTTTATATGAATTAATTTCAGTAATCTTAGTAGTACAGACACAGAAAATATTGTTTTTATTAAATATTAAATAAATTATTAAATATTCCCTCTTTGGGTAATTTAATATTTGTAAGCAATAAGCACGTTATATTCATAGACTCATGAATATTCACTTCATTTGAGTTAATTATTCCCCAGAAAGTGATTGTTGCTACAGTCTTAAAGTACGCACTATATTTGGATGATACGTTTTGTAACACTGTTATAACACTGTCAGCCCGATTCCAAACGTAAACATGAGTGTGATGTCTCTCTAGGGTCTCAGATTCATATAGCACTGTTGAGGACAGAGAACTGGATGTCACGGTGCGTGAGATCCTCAGCGGTCATCCAAACACTGGCTACAAAATGATGCTCGGTCATCTCAGAGCCAGAGGAATAAGGGTCCAACGTTAGTTAATTCGAACCATATCTTGTGTTTAACCTATGACAAAAATCAGACTGGTGTTATAAAAAATATACCCAAAATATACCCTGCTGGTTGAATCTGCTTTGCCTAATCCTAACCCAAACCCCAAAACCTATGCTTTAACATACTAATAGCAGAGGGTACACCGCTTAATTAGCTGTGGTAACTACAAGTTATTTGGATGCTTCACATGTGATTTAAGTCATACTTTGTGCATTTAGGTCAATGATAATGTGTAGACCATTGTTGTTTGGTTTGTTACTATTTGACAATTAAAATAGATATTTGTGTGTGGCTGTTTTATTTACTACTTTGCAGGAAGGTGTGTGAAAGAGTCCATGCATCGAGTAGACCCACAAGGAGTTATGATGACCCAGGACACTCCGACTCCAGACATGGAGGAGAAGACAATATTCTGTGCCAGCTCCAAATAGTTTGTGGCATATAGATGGCAATCATAAACAAATAAGGTAAGACAAAGCATTTTCCAAATTATTATTTTTTTTTACATTTTTAGCAGAACAAAGAAATCCATAATTTTCAGACCAATACAAGGTGAGTAAATAATGACAATTAAAATTTTTGGGTGAACTATCCAATCAAGTTAATTTATGTATAAAAATGTATTAACACTGATTCTTGAGAGTCGGGACAAAACCCGTTTTAAAAAAACTTTTTAAAAAAATACACACTATATCAATTAGAGTTATATGTTTCTGCAGAGAAAGGTCTTAGCTATTTAACCATGTAAAGGAACAGGTTCTAAATAAAAACACATTTTTAACAAATAAACATGTTTCCCTTCAGAACTGGATTTGTGTCAACTCCATCAGACACACTAAAAAGTATACAATTTTAATTCTTCAAATCCAACAAGAATCTAAAGTTCTAAAGTATATTGTAATAGTGTTTAGTTACTCTGATATGTAAAAAATGTTTTGTAGATCAGATGGTCCTTTTATTACAAAAACAACATAAACTGAAGGAAGAATTTTTTTCCCCCAAAAAAATTTACAAAAACATTTATACATCCAACGCTGTTCACGAAGATCTGACGGTGTTGACGAAAAAACTGACGCTGTTGACTGAAAAACTGACGGTGTTGACAATGTTTTTTTGAATGTTTTACCTCAGATTTGTGAAATGTTCACCTCTTTTTGTCATGATATGTTGACAATGACAATAAAGAGTAGTTTAAAGTGGTTAAAACCAGTAGTAGTTTAAAACTACAATTAATGCTCTGTTTTCTTTCACTTAGGAGCAAAAATCTGCCTTTAAACTTGAAATAAAGATTTGACATTTATCGTGATAATTATCGATATCGACTGATATAAAAAAAAAAATGTATCATGATGATTTTTTTTGGCCATACCGCTCAGCCCTACACTGGCTTCTCATATCTCTATCTCTGTCTCTACATATACAAATATATATATATATATATATTAAAGTGCTGGCAAAGTTACACGTTACACAATAATAAGCAGACCACTGCCTGCCCATTATCTACAAGTCAGATGCGTATGGTTAAATAATGTAATGCACACTATATATGAGCATTTATGTGTAAATAAAACCCTGAAATAACAGTTTAACCCTTCACTATATTCACAAATAATATTATATTCGCACATTAAGAGGTTATTGGTGGATTTGTCAACTCCGTCAGCTTACAGGTCAACGCCGTCAAGTTCTATGTCTGACGCAGCTGACGTAAGGGCATGTATTTTCCTGCCAAAACATGTATTGTACACTGCAGCTAGGTAGTTTTTCCTCATTTGCTAGCTGTCCCAATAACCTCACTAAAAATGCTTAAATTCAGTCCACTATGGTTTAAAAAAAAGTATCTTAACAGAAAGATAGTATTGACATGGTGCAGCTGTGACCATAGGAATATTGACATTGTCTAAAATATAAAAAATGTTCAAATGTACCAGAGCATGTGTGGTAGTGCTGCATTCATCACAGGCAGGGAGATGAAAAGGGGTCCTCAGGGATATAGCTGACCATGCTATTTCCTGATTTAAAGAGCTTTATGAAAAAATCTGACGGAGTTGATAGAAACTGAGGACACAACTTTAAAAGGCAGATTTTTATGGAAAATATTGTTTGATGTTCACTTAATGCATTGTTTTTTTATATTTATACCCCTTATTTTTTATTTGATATGTTTTCATGATTGTAGAGCTTTTTTTAAGTTTTTTGGGATGGTTAATATTGTGACCTCTGTTATTTCGCTTTATACTAACATAAAATGTATAATCAAACTTGTACTTGTGTACTTGTGTGCAATGCACATTTCTTAATATTAAGGCTAAAATGTGTTTTAATGTCAATTGTATGATCTTTGAATAATATCAGTGTGTACAAATTCACTATAGCACAATCAAATATACTTAAGTATCTTTAGTTGGAGCTCAGCACAAAGTGCATTAAGTACAAAATGAGTTGTTCCAATTAGTTGTTCTGTACTGAGACTTTAAGTACATCAGTTTAGAATGTTAAAAGTACAATTGCAGGTTATTTTAAAGTACATAAATACGTAAATTAATTTGTTGTAAACATGGCATTACATGAATAAATCTAAAGTTAATTTCATATATATATGTATTAGGATTGTTACACAGAAATTAAGTCAGTGAAAATGACAATATCCAAGTACTTGTTCCTTATTAACATTAATGTTTTTTTCCCTTTTGTTGTATTCGATTTTAATCAGCATTGATCGATTGTGGAGGGATGTTTTCGGCAGAGTGTTAGATCTTTTCTACAATTGTTTCTCCAACCTTGAGAGGGAAGGCCTGTCACGGTTTGGCAAGGAGGAACTCAAGTGCAGACAGGAATCAGGTTACACAGAGGGTTTATTAACACAAAAAGGGGAAAACAAAACCCACGAAGGGGAAAAAACTGACTAGGGTAGATACAAAATAAACAAACAGGACTGGGCTGACAAGATAAACAAGGACTCTAAACACTAACTATAAACAAACACTCACGGTAATACAAAGACTAATTCAGGGATTCAGAAACATATAGAGGCACTCACGATATGGTAAACACTCACATGTAGGAACAATCACAATCACAATCTCAATCTCAATCTCAATCTCAATCACAGTGTGGAACAATCTCAGTGGAACACAATGAACCAACAAAAGACAGAGGACACTAGGGGATAATAAATAAGACACAACAGGTGGCACAGATACGGCAATCACGACAAGACTAGGATAACAAGGGGGGCGGGGCAAGGGAACGAGACAACAGCTGTGTCCAAATTCAGGGTCTGCATCCTCCTTAGGATCCTTCCTACCCGGTTGAAGGAGGATGGATCCTCCGACGACCGCAAAAACCGGAAGTCGGTGTTTGTGAATTTGGACAGGCTACCCTTCTTTCAGTTCCCTCCCTTACCCGTTGCTCATATCCTGTCGCCTAGCAACCGTGACAGCGCTAAGCAAGACTCGGGTGAAGAGCTCATCGTTCTCTCCCCGGAGCTTTATAAACACTTCTGTCTGCTCTTTCGTCCTTAGAAGCGTTAAAAACAGCTTCAATCACTAACAAATAAGCTGTGTGTAAGGGGATATTCACACAGGCAGTAAGGAAGAAGCTAGTTTACAAAAATAAACTTTTTTTTTTTTTTTACATATAACGTTACACGTACAAATGTAAAAAAAAAAAATGCTTAACGCTAAAACAAAATGCCTAACTAGAAAACCACTGAAAATATATATTTTTGAAAAGCCAGTTTTTAAAAAACACCAAAAATAATACTCCTCCCCCACTCCGCTACCGCTCGCTTTGTCCTGCCGAAAAGAATTATGGGATAGGTAGGACGCGAAAGGATCCACCACACCCATCCTTCCAATTCGGGGAAAAGGAGGACGCATTTGTGGGCCGCATTTGAAGGATCCTACGAATTTGGACAGCCTTCGTCGCGGCGCTGTGACGTAACATCCTTCAAATGAGTCCTCCGAAGGATGCAGACCCTGAATTTGGACACAGCTAACACAAGCACATGGCCCAAAGACAAGGCCATGTGCTTGTACACAAAACACGGGTCTGTCATGATCCTGCCTCAAGACTAGAGAAAAGTCAGGACATGAAGGCAGAACCATGACAAGGCCTGCTTAACCCTGATAATGAACTTCATATGTATGCACTGCACTGGACATTTCTTCCACACATAAACCAACATCTACAGTCCTTCAAAGATGGCTGGAATTACCATACTTTGCGTACTGAAAGGCACCAATCACCACATCAGTTATGGTGTGAAAATCAGAAGGAAGGCCAGGATTCCCTCCAGGTCTGTACCCTTAAACTTTGGGAACTTCTGTGTAACTAATAATCCACAATGTTTTTACAGAATACAGTGTTAAAAGGATAGTTAACGCCAAAAAACAGGCAATGTGCACCACAGGATACTTATTTAGTTCCATGTAGGAGGCATGCGAGAGAATATTTAATCCAAGATGGTTGTCAGTATCATAGGTGAGTCTGTTTGGAGTATGTGGGTCATGTGAATTGGTTCAAATAACATGTACTTGATTAGTCAGTTTGACCTAAAGCCAACATGCCCACCCACAGATTTTAGATTTCAGGAGAAAAATGCAATACACCGATTAATAGTAATAGTAACAAAGGGTTAGTTCACCCAAACATTAAAATTGTCATAATTTACTTACCCTCAGGTTGTTACAAAGCTACATCTACTGTTGAATGCAAAGGAATAGATTTTGAAGAAAGTTTGTAATCAGGTTTCTTTGGGCCACCATTGACTTCCATAGTAGAAAAAAAGTATAAACTTTCTTCAAAGTATTTTCCTTTTGTTTTCAACAGAACAAAGACATTTATACAGGTTTGGAACAACATGACGGTGAGTAAATGATGACAGAACTTTTATTTTTGGGTGAACTATCACTTTAAGATGTTGAATAAAATTAAGTCAGATGTTGGTCATGCAGTTATTTACAGTATTTTTAAATATTTGTATCTCCTGAGATGCATTATCAGATTAGGCTAAAGCCCGGAACACACCAAGCCGACGTTGGTCCTAGTCGGCTATTTTTCAGCGGATTCGACATGATTTGTCGGCTTGGTGTGTTAGGGAAACTTTGGACCCAGATGCTGCCAACGTGAGCCAACTCTGCAGTCTGCTTTCATCTCTACTAGTTGGCTGGTGTCGGTTTGGTGTGTTCCTTGCTTAAGAAAACAGGATTATCCACAGCATTGACAATGACTGGTGCCCAAGGTAAACTGGGCACCCTGTACTGGCTAATAGAAATATTGTGCCAGGACCCTTAGGAAAGATATTTTATAGTCCTCTGTACATAGTCCACTTGATCAACCTATGTACTTGAGTAAAAAAAAAAAGTTCCTATTATGCTATTTTAAAGCTTCGTAATTTTTTTGGAGGTTTCTCAGACGACTTGTATGAATCAGTTCAATTCCAGGAGCCCTCTGCAAATGATTGCAATGATTGGTCAGAGGGCCCAGTAGATTGTGATTGTGGTTTACCTTATGGCACATACAAGTATAGACCTTATTCTCCAGAGAAACAAGCATGCAGCCATCTTTCAAATAGTGTCTTTGAACTTCTGTTTTTGCAGTAAGCTTAATGCATTTCGATGGCATCATTATCAGATCAATTAGTTAGTTAAGTGGATTTACTAAATGTATAGTTAACAAAAGTTATCATGAGCATCAGGACTCTGGAATGGTTCCAAAATGAGCATTACCTGATTTGCCCACGTCAGAGTGTGGGTAGGGTTTAGGGGTGGGGTAGGGTAAAGGGATCACTGTCACAGCATGATTTAGAAAACCATCCCGTTTGGGAAAGGAAAAACTAATTCAGAAAAGGCCACTTTTACTTCCACAGAGACCCCACACTCAACATGTCATAAATGAAATGCCCTTTAACCAGCATTGCCTACCCCTATTCTATATGATCACCATTGATATTACCAACACTTTCTTTTCTTACATTAGGTTGATTTGGAGCACGGAATCGACTGGGAGGGTCCAAGTGGTCACCATGAGGAGGGTGTTGCAGTCCCTGAAGTTAACCTTCCAAGGCAACTGACCTTGAATTACAAAGACTACCAAATCCCCATGGTTCTTTCTCCAGTGTAATAAATACATGCAGTGAAACAGTTGACATATTGTCCAATATAATGAATGATTAAATGCCAGAAATATGCAGTGGGTAAACAACCCAATGATTAAATGAAATGAACAGAAAGACAAAACATTGAAAACATTATTTTGTTTATAACTGTATAATAATTTTTATTGAAACGAATAGCTAACAACTTCGAATCTGAAACTGCTATCAGCCATCAGAACTACTGGCTCAAGATGAAATATCTGTAAACTCTCAAAACGGTTTCAGTATGCAGTGTTTAAATCTTGCCAAAACCAGAGTACCATGAAGTGATGCTTGCCATCAGGTCACGCTCAAATTCCTCATATGTTGCTACATTTTTAGATAGTTTTAGAGTGAAAAAACAGGTAGATGCCTGTGGCAAAGCACAGTCAACAAATTCAACTTCCAGGTTTGATGACAGCACGTCCCACCCAGTCCAGAATGTGAGAAGTGACTTCAGATGCCCTCCAGATCCTAAATGAGCATTACAATATTTTAAAATAATTTAGCAATATGTGGTTAACCAAGTAAAAAAAGAAAATAGTCAAAACTAGGGATGTCCTGAACAAATCTCAAGGATCAGTATTGCCGGCCGATCAAACATATTTCAGCTGATCGTTATTGGCTCTTATGAGCACAATCCTTTATGTTAGCTACCATGCATTGTGGAGTAGGTGTGATATGTAACTTCAAGTAAGTTTGCCTGCTGGTTTTATTACTACCCCTGGGCCCTGCCTATAAGTACAAATCTGATTCCAAAAAAGTTGGGACATTGTACAAATTGTGAATAAAAAAGGAATGCAATAATTTACAAATCTCATAAACATATTTTATTCACAATACAATCTAGACATAACATATCAAATGTTGAAAGTGAGACATTTTGAAATGTCATGCCAAATATTGGTTCATTTTGGATTTCATGAGAGCTACACATTCCAAATTTGCAGTGTATCCGATACTTACCCACTGTACAAAACAATCAACACAAGTTTGTCCTGTTAATCTGTGGGAAGATGTCTTCTCACTGAAGCATTCTTTGAGTTTTATTTACAGGGATTAACAAACTATACATCATTACAAAAGATTTTAAACTCAAGCATTATGGAGGCCTTTTTTTAATTATTGTTTTAAGTGCAAGAATTGGGGGGGGGGTCTAAGTATAGGATTTAGGGCAGCAAAATACATAATTTTAGCATTGGAATCACAATGTGTGCATGAGCAATAGTAACATTGCACAATGTGCTGTCAAGAATAGGGTTTGTGTTTGATCTCATTCAAGTGAGTTTAGAGCATGTCAGTCACAGATGACTGGTCTATAAGTCACACACTTTTCTCTGTGAATGTGGGCAGACAGCATGTGAATTAGTTTAGATTTCTTTCTTTTTAATCCCTGAATAGACACAAACATGCAAAATTATATGAAAATGCCCACCATTGTGAGTATTCTCATAAACAGATTGTTATATCTGTAAACAACTAGAACTACTTTGTCTGTCTATTCACCTTTAAGTGGAAGTACCTTAAATAATATCTGAAGTTTTGACTATATGCCTTTGAGGGTAATCAAACAAAAGGCAATCTCTTATGTGGCTTGAACAAACATTACATTTAAAAATTACATTTATACAGTGAAGACTAGTGTTATTTTACATTTGTTATGTCCAAAGACGCAGTCTTTATTGTTATGTTTTATCAAAAAAAGCGGTTTTCTTTAATGTGTTTCTACTGTTGACATTTATTAGTTACTTTAATACTTGCTTATTTGTTAGCTGGGTTTTATTTGGAAGCTGTGGGGAGATGGGCACCATTTTTGTTGAACCCCATTTTCTTCTTTTTTGGGGCCAGGAAAGGTAGTTAGGGTACCATTCTGTTATTATTTCTCTTTTCTTTGTTAGTTAACTTTAAGTTTTAAATTATCCAGTTAGATTGTTTTTGTTTGTTATTTTGGCCCTCTCCAGCGGTTTATTCCAGAAAGCAAGGTTAACTTATCGTCACATATACCCTGAACTCTCAGTTGATTAACCCAAACCTTGCTTACTCGAGGTATGCTGGTTCCAAAAACGAGTCCGGGAGTAAGTTCAGCCAACTCAGAGTATGTTCCCGGTGAAAACACAAGACATTCTCAACAGAGCGATGAATCGATGAGTCACCATGGAAACAGATGCTAAGAAAAAGCGTGCCATTCTACTTCCTCTTCTTCTTTTGTTTAGTGGCGATTTACATAACCTACTTACTACACATCACCACCTATTTGGTGGTTGTGAAATCATCTTTTCGTTTAATAAGTAATCTTTAAAAAAGATTATATTGTTTGTTAGATGCTAATTAACTGAATGCAGATCCATGTGTGAGATGACAATAAAATAAATGTTTTAATTGATGTAACATTTAACTTTTACATTAAAAAAAAAAAAAAATTCAAATTATTTTAAATTAATAAATAATATTGTATATTATATAACTGACATAAATCTGGTTATATTAATAACTATATTCATTATATATATATATATTAAACACATCTGAATCCCTCTTAAACAAACTAACCCTGGATCATGAGCTGGTCCAGAGAGTGAGTTGCCATGGTTACCCTGAAAGTTACCTCAGTTTTTGGAACCGAAAGTTGAGGTTACTTACTCTTAATGTCAAATATACTTTTTTCTGGAATACCCCCCTGAAGCTATTGCTTCCCTTTTCTTTTTCACAGTAACTTTTTATTTGTTTAATGAACTGTCAAATAAGAATCTTTATGGTAATTTTATGTGGTGCAGTGGCAGGACTTATCTGGTCTTTAAAATATTTGTTTTAGTTCCCTCCACCTATACGCCTACACTCATGCGGAATGTAACATTTGATAATTCAATTTCTGCACATGAATAGAGTTACACTTATCTGAAAATCATAAAGCACTGTTTGTTATTTACATCTTTGTTTGTTTGTATTTATCCATGCTTGTAAATTATTATCAGAATCAGAATCAGAATGAGCTTTATTGCCAGGTATGTTTACACATACGAGGAATTTGTTTTCGTGACAGAAGCTCCGCTGTACAACAGAATGACAGCGACAGAACATAAAACACATAATAAAAGAATAAAAAATACAAATAAGTAGATAGTGAATGACAATATACAAATGACAATTGTAGGCAGGTATATTACAAAATTAAGTTATGTACATATATATTGTGTGCAAAATTTAAGTGTATACTAAGTATGTGTGTTAGATAAATAAAGTGTGTGTGTATATAAATATAAAGTGTAGTGTGTTCGCCGTTATTATCAGCTGTTCATAAGATGGATTGCCTGAGGGAAGAAACTGGTCCTGTGTCTGGTCGTTCTAGTGCTCAGTGCTCTGTAGCGTCGACCAGATGGCAACAGTTCAAAGAGGGAGTGTGCTGGATGTGAGGGGTCCAGAGTGATTTTGACAGCCCTTTTTCTCCCTCTGGATAAGTACAGTTCTTGAATAGATGGGAGAGTTGTACCGATGATTCGCTCAGCAGTCCGGACTACCCTCTGTAGTCTTCTGAGGTCAGATTTAGAAGCTGAGCTGAACCAGACAGTTACTGAAGTAAAGAGGATGGATTCAATGATGGTGGAGTAGAACTGTTTCAGCATCTCCTGTGGCAGGTTAAACTTCCTCAGCTGGCGAAGGAAGTACAACCTCTGCTGGGCCTTTTTTACGATGGAGTCAATGTGATTGTCCCACTTCAGGTCCTGAGAGATGGTGGTGCCCAGGAACCTGAATGACTCCACTGCAGTCACAGGGCTGTTCATGATGGTGAGTGGGGGGAGTGCAGGGGGGGTTTCTCCTGAAGTCCACGATCATCTCCACTGTTTTGAGGGTGTTAAGCTCCAGGTTGTTGAGACTGCACCAGACAGCCAGCTCTTTTACCTCCTGTCTGTAAGCAGACTCGTCACCGTCCTGAATGAGGCCGATGAGTGTGGTGTTGTCTGCAAACTTCAGGAGCTTGACAGAGGGGTCTTTAGATGTGCAATCATTAGTGTACAGGGAGAAGAGCAGTGGGGAGAGGACACAGCCCTGGGGAGCTCCGGTGCTGATTGTACGGGTGCTGGATGTGTATTTTCCCAGCCTCACTAGCTGCTGCCTGTCTGTCAGGAAGCTGTTGATCCACTGACAGACGGAGGTGGGCACGGAGAGCTGATTTAGTTTGGGCAGGAGGAGGTTTGGGATGATCGTGTTGAAGGCCGAGCTGAAGTCCACAAACAGGATCCTCACATAAGTCCCCGGTCTGTCTAGGTGTTGCAGAACATAATGCAGTCCAATGTTTACTGCATCGTCCACAGACCTGTTTGCTCTGTAGGCAAACTGAAGAGGATCCAGCAAGGGCCCAGTGATGTCCTTCAGGTGGGCCAGCACCAGTTTTTCAAATGACTTCATGACTACAGACGTTAGAGCCACAGGCCTGTAGTCATTTAGTCCTGTAATTTTGGGTTTCTTAGGGATGGGGATGATGGTGGAATGTTTGAGGTATGAAGGGACTTCGCACAGCTCCAGCGATCTGTTGAAGATCTGTGTGAAGATGGGGGCCAGCTGGTCAGCACAGGATTTCAGACAGGCTGGTGTAACACAATCTGGGCCTGGTGCTTTTTTCCTTTTCTGCTTCCGGAAGACCTGGCGCACCGCATCCTCGCTGATCTGAATTGCAGGTGTGGAGGAGAGGGGGGATGCAGGAGGTGAGAATGGTGAGAGTGCTTGATTGGAGAGGTGTTCAGGATGGGTTGCAGGAGCTGTTAATGGTGTGAACGGTAGTTTGGAGAGGTATTCAGGGCTGGTTGCAGGAGTTGTGAAGGGTGTGAATGGTTGTGTGGGGAGGTGTTCAGGGAAGGTGATGGGTGTTCTTTCAAACTTGCAGTAAAACTCGTTCAGATCGTCTGCCAGTCGTTGATTCTCTACAGTGCTGGGGGGTGGTGTCTTGTAATTGGTGATCTTCTTTAGACTTTTCCACACTGATGCAGAGTCGTTGGAAGTGAACTGAGTCCTTATTTTTTCAGAATAATTCCTCTTTGCCACTTTGATCTCCTTTTCCAATGTGTATTTAGCCTGTTTATACAAGACATTGTCCCCCTTCACGTAAGCATCTTCTTTGGCCTGACGGAGCTGTCTGAGTTTTGCAGTGAACCACGGTTTGTCATTATTGTAAATTAGTTGAGTCTTTGTAGGAATACACATATCCTCACAGAAACTGATATATGAGGTTACGGTCTCTGTGAGTTCGTCCAGATCAGTGGCAGCAGCTTCAAAAACACTCCAATCAGTGAGGTCAAAACAAGATTGTAAATCCTGCTCTGCTTCATTAGTCCATCTTTTTACAGTCCTTGATACAGGTTTAGCTGATTTTAGTTTCTGCCTGTAGGACGGTATAAGATGAACCAGAAGGTGATCAGAACGTCCCAAAGCTGCTCGTGGAACAGAGTGATATGCATCCTTTATTGTGGTGCAACAGTGATCCAATATATTACTGTCTCTTGTGGGACAAGTAACATGCTGTCTGTATTTTGGCAGTTCACGGGACAGATTGGCTTTATTAAAGTCCCCGAGAATGATTAAAACAGAGTCCGGGTGTTGTTGTTCTGTCTCTGTGATCTGATCAGCGAGTTTCTGTAAAGCTGAGCTCACATGCGCTTGAGGATGGATGTAAACACTGACCAGAATGAACGAGTGAAACTCCCGCGGCGAATAGAACGGCTTGCAGTTAATGAAGAGTGTTTCGAGATTTGAGCAGCACGTCTTCTTTAACACAGTTACATCTGTACACCACCGTTCATTGATGTAAAAGCATGTCCCGCCGCCGCGCGATTTCCCAGTGGATTCTGATTCGCGATCCGCTCTGAACAGCTGAAAGCCCGGCAGATGGAGCGCGCTGTCCGGTATGGTGTCATTCAGCCAGTTTTCCGTGAAACACAGAGCAGCAGAGTGTGTGAAATCCTTATTTGTCCGAGAAAGCAGAAGGAGTTCGTCCGTTTTGTTGGGTAGAGAGCGGAGATTTGCCAGATGGATGCTAGGCAACGGCGTTCGAAATCCGCGCTTCCTGAGTCTGACGAGCGATCCCGCTCGCTCCCCCCGTCTGCGCGTCCTGAAGCGCTTGATCAGCGCCGCCGCTCCTCCGATAACAACGTTCACTAAAACATCTGAATAATTGAAATCCGGAAAAACATCTTGTGGTGCGTTCTGCCGAATGTTCAGCAGTTCTTCCCTGGTGAAACTGATGGCAGGAATATAACTAATATAATAAGACAGGACAAACTAACAAAAACACAAAAACATATGCGGAGCTCGTCACGGAGGCAGCCATCCTGTATCGGCGCCAGCGTTTTTATTTACATCTGGTCAGATTTCCATAACACAATACATACATAAAATATTACGTCTGCCTATACTTAATATTTCACTATTTAGATGGGATCAGGGACACACATATTTGATCTGGACATCCCTAGTCAACACAGCTATTTCTTTTGACGGCGGGTGAAAAGACAGTCCGGAAACAATAGCGAGTTAACAAGATTTAATGAGATGATGAGATATAGTACAAAGACACACAAAGATGAGGCGGTAACACTCCAGGGAGGCGATAGACGGTGATAAATCCAGACGGTAGTGGAGTGTAGGTGAGGAGTCCGGGTCTTGACGGCGTGAGGCAGCAGGAGAGAGTGGCACAGGAACTGCGGGGAACAGAGCCGAAGGTAAGTGTCCGTGGCTGAGTGATTTGGAGAGCCCGAACGGCATCACCAAATATTCAAAGTGCCCTCTAGGGGTATTAAAGGCAGTTTTCCATTCATCCCCCTTCCTGATGTGGACCAAATGATAAGCGTTACGTAAATCCAATTTTGTGAATACAGATGCTCCCTGCAACCTCTCGAAAGCTGAAGACATGAGTGGTAACGGATAAGTATTCTTAATAGTAATGTTGTTCAGCTCTCGGTAATCAATGCAAGGTCGCAGAGAACCATCCTTTTTACCCACAAAAAAGAACCCCGCCCCCGCTGGAGATGAAGAAGGACGGATGAACCCAGAGTCTAGGGAATCACAAATATATTTCTCCATGGCCTCCCTCTCAGGAATAGAAAGAGAGTATAACTTGCCTTTAGGCGGAGATTTACCTGACACTAAGTCTATGGCACAGTCGTAGGGACGATGCGGAGGAAGAGAAGCAGCCCGGGACTTACTGAACACTTCCTTCAGGTCCAGATACTCAACGGGCACGTTTGGCAACGCCATGGTCTCCTTCTGAAAGACAGACACAGGAACAACAGGACAGGCAGAAACCAAACAAGACTCATGACAACTTTCATTCCACAATGTGATAGTGTTCGAACCCCATTCCACTCGTGGATTATGTTTGGACAACCAGGGGTGACCTAATACAATGGGAGCAACAGGGGTGTCCATTAGAAAAAAGGATATGGTTTCTTGATCGTTGCCAGATGTGATGAGTGTGATGTGTTCAGTATGGTGGGTGACGTGAGGCAGTTCCTGGCCGTTGAGTGCGGTGGCATGGATGGGGAGAGACACAGGAAGGACAGGAATGTTCAAGTGATGTGCCAGTGAAGAATCCATGAAGTTACCTTCGGCTCCGGAGTCCAGAAGGGCGTGACACTCGTGATGTTGATTTCTCCACCACAGTTTCACCGGAAGGAGGGTCGATGATGTAGGTGAGGACTTCTCAGCGGAGATCCCGCCCGATAGTAGCCTCAGGTTTACTACCGGGCTGGGTCCTTTAACCGGGCATGAGTAGATGTTATGGTCAGAGTCTCCACAGTATAAACATAGTCCTTGGGACCTCCGCCGTTCCCTCTCCCTCCGGGACAGCCGAGCTCGACCCACCTGCATGGGCTCGTGATCGTCGACAGAACCGACCGTGTTCTCTCGACTCAAGCGCCCCCTACCAGGAGAGAATGGAGGTCTGGAAGGACTGTGTTGGCGGCCCAGGCGATTAAACCTGGCCTCCACCCGCAACGCCAGGTCGATTAGTTCGTTGAGGGTAGGGGGCAGCTCGAGGAGGTAGATTTCCTGCTGCACACGGTCGGATAACCCATGCAGGAATCTATGAAGTTATTTTTGATTCAAAACAACTGAACACCTGTGGCAGTGCGATTTGTAGTTGTAGAGAAAAGCCACACATGTGTATCAGTAAATTTGAAGTCACAGAGAGAAATGTTTTAAGAGTTGCAAACCTGTAGACTTTTTTTTCTCTCCCACAAACACAACACAACAGTTACACCTTCTCAAATTCTTCATTGCAGGTGCACAAATCCTATTCTACAAATCACACATTTAGAAACTCGTACACTCACATTTTTGAAACAATTGCTGCAGTGAATGTGGTGCAAAACGCATTTACACACCTGCATCAAGAAATGTGAAGTCGTGGAGAAATGTTGAACATCCGCAAATCAGTACGTGAATTCATCAAATGAGAGTTGCACACTTGTAGAATGTTTTCTCAGAAATGTCTTGTATATTTTTCTAACACAAACACAAAGTACATAACTACATCTGCTTGAATCTGCTACGATGAATCTCAAACACTGTTTTTCGCTTTCAAGTGACAAGTTTCGCGCTCTGCCTTTTGCACCGAGATATTTGGTTCAAAAGTGATTTGTGCATCTGTGGAGGTAGTGGGCGGGACTGTTTAGAGATTAGAGAATTTCAGCCAATCAGAAGAGTTACTTTGGCTCGTTGCTGAGTAGGTGGAGGCTTGGGAACTGTAGGTAGATATACGCCCCAAGCAGTTTTACGCCCCTGTTGTTCCACATGCGTCCAGTAGGGGGAGGCTGCAGACCTATGACCTACTGTAAAATGTATTATTTAGATTTATTTATAAACTGTTTTTATATACAGGAGACTGACTGATATATGATGTTGTGAATTTATATTAAGTTATATTTAGATATTAACCATATTCAGGCCATTAGACATACAGTGTAATCATATGGATCCTAAATGAAATATTTGCTGTACAATTCACAATTGCTCGTCATACAGCAACAAAACATGTCAACAAACACAATTTAACCAAACAAACACAATTTAACCCTTTTCTAAAGTTCCAATGGTCATTTAAAAGAAAGAGACAACATTGTTGTTAAAAAAAATTATTTATTAACACCATGACTTGGTTATTTCTTAACAGCATGACTCCTGTAGATGACTCTCCTATGGCTTGCCACTCTTCTTTAATTGTTTCTTTATCCTGCTCTCAAAGTGATCCCACTCACTGATAAAAATAAATAAAAAAGCAAAAGTTGCATAGTGGTATAAACAATGGTTATTTATATATTATGGCAGGATGTCATGTTTCAATATTTTGTCCTTTATAGGATCCTTACAGTACCTTGCTTCAATGACAGGTCCTCCCAGGAATTTCTCCTCAGCCTCCAAGATGGACACATCTTTCACAACAGCAAGAGCACAGATTATGGACTACCAGAGAAAGATTTATCAGAGCCCAAATAAGCCAAGCATCATTTAGCATTTTTATTTTTTTACAAAAAAAAAAAAAAAATCAAAAGTGCCTTTTCTATATTAAGCACAAAACGATTATTTTATAGCAATGGTCTTACATTATGGATAAACTATTTGACATGAAAAACAATGTGAATATGACACCTGAGTCTATGCTCAGCAACGAGCCAAAGTAGCTCTTCTGATTGGCTGAAATTCTCTAATCTCTAAACAGTGTTTGTAATAGAAAAATATACAAGACATTTCTGAGAAAATATTCTACAAGTGTGCAACTCTCATTTGATGAATTCACGTACTGATTTGCGGATGTTCAACATTTCTCCACGACTTCACATTTCTTGATGCAGGTGTGTAAATGCGTTTTGCACCACATTCACTGCAGCAATTGTTTCAAAAATGTGAGCGTACGAGTTTCTAAATGTGTGATTTGTAGAATAGGATGTGCACCTGCAATGAAGAATTTGAGAAGGTGTAACTGTTGTGTTGTGTTTGTGGGAGAGAAAAAAAGTCTACAGGTTTGCAACTCTTAAAACATTTCTCTCTGTGACTTCAAATTTACTGATACACATGTGTGGCTTTTCTTTACAACTACAAATCGCACTGCCACAGGTGTTCAGTTGTTTTGAATCAAAAATAACTTCATAGGAATCTATCCCACTGCGCCGCCTCGTTCCACTGGCACGCGGCCGCCAGGGTACGGAACTCGATGGAATATTCTGTGACAGATGAATGTCCTTGTCGGAGTTCCGAGAGGCGATGGGCGGCCTCCCTGCCGGTCGCGGCCCGGTCGAAAACTCTCTTCATCTCGTCAGATAGGAGGTGGAACGAGGCACAGCACGGATGTTGATTCTCCCACACCGCCGTTCCCCATAAGGCAGCCTTGCCCGATAAAAGTGTGAGCGTGAACGCTACCTTGGATTCTTCTGTGGCGAAAGTGCGGGGCTGCAGGGCAAAATGCCACAGAGCACTTGTTAAGGAATGTTCTGCAATAAGTTGGCTCACCAGCGTAACTCTCCGGCGCCAGAAGTCGCGCCTCAGGCCGGAAGTGGTCCTGGGGAATCCCTGGGGGAACGGTCGGCGCAGGCTGGGCGATGGGCGCAGTGGGAGACGTGAGCTCGGACACCTGTGCCACCGGCGCTTGGACAGCGCGTCCGGTGTTCGAGATGCTCTCCTGCTGCTGATCCATACTCTTGACGCTATGGTGCATGAAATCAGTGAGGGTGTTGGTGCTCGCTGCTTCCATGTTGGGTGAGATCGTTCTGTGACGGCTGGTGAAAAGACAGTCCGCAAACAATAGCGAGTTAACAAGATTTAATGAGATGATGAGATATAGTACAAAGACACACAAAGACGATGAGGCGGTAACACTCCAGGGAGGCGATAGACGGTGATAAATCCAGACGGTAGTGGAGTGTAGGTGAGGAGTCCGGGTCTTGACGGCGTGAGGCAGCAGGAGAGAGTGGCACAGGAACTGCGGGGAACAGAGCCGAAGGTAAGTGTCCTTGGCTGAGTGATCGTGCGGAGAGTGGATGAGGTTCTGGGGAAAACACAGACATCCAAACGCAAACTACACAGAAGCCAGACAGGGGTAAACACAACGACATGAAACAACGATCTCACAAACACAAGACATGAGACAAGCCATTATAAAGGAGATGAGTAATGAGTGGCAGCTGTTGCTGATACAATTAACGGAGACGCCCACAACTAATCAGTGCAGACGCAGAACACACAGAATTCACCACAAAGTGTAAACAACCCGAGATCACGGTTTACCAACCGTGACATTTCTATAATAAAAAATTATACTATACTGCAGACCCAATTAGCAATCAGGAAAATGGCCAAATTGGGAAATTAGTTCTCGGCTAGTTTACCAAATTCCTACAAGTACAAGGTGTGAAAGCCCCTTAACATTGTTGTAGCAAAAAAAAAGGCATACCATTCTCTATGAATCTTCGGAGAAAATGTAGTGCTTTTTGTTGTTCCTCCAAGCTGAGTATATCCTCATCAACATCCTCATCCCTTGGCCAGACAGCACAACAGTAATATTGTGAAATTATTACTATATAAAATAATGATTTTCTATTTTAATATACTTAATATAATGTACTTTAATGTACAAAATATAATTAATTTCTGTGATCATAGCTGGATTTTCAGCGTCATTACTCCAGTGTCATACAATTGTCCAGAAATCATTCTAACATGATTATTATTATTATTTGTAACCTGTTATACTTGGGGAAACTGTTAAAGAACAGCATTTGTTAAAAAAAATAAATATACTATAAATTTATGATCAATTTAACACATGCTGAAAAGAATATTAATTTATTTAAAAAAAAGGCAAAAAATTACTGACATAAAACTTTTGAAAATTAGTGTATATTGTTTGAAATATTAATGGATCTTTTGAATAAATGCTATTCTTTTTAATTTTATATTTAAAGAGTCCTGAAAAAAAAGTATCACAGGTCCTACAAAAAAAAAAAAAAAAAAAAAAACATAAAATAAAATAAGCAGCACAACTGTTTCCAACATTGATAATAAATCAGCATACTAGAATGACTTCTGAAGGATCATGTGATACTGAGGTCCGTGTATCTTTTGGTCATTCGATTTTCTATTTAAAAATAAATAAAGATAAATGAGAAACTATTTGATTTTCGTTTTTTCGTTTTGTTTAAGAAACGGAAAACGAAAATTTAGCTGGATTTTTCGTATTTTTGTTTGTGGGTAAAAAATCAGATTATGCTTTAATATTTGTTTGAATGTGTGGGCGGCGCTGAAACGCCCCTTTCATCCCTTCTGTACTGCACCGACAAGCGGCAACCTTGAGCTCAGTTCATTGTCACCAGGAGAGAAGCGGCATACAGCAGAGTTTATTAATCCTGCCAATTCTTTGCTAGTGGTGCTTGCAAGATAAAATAATAATAATAATAATAATAATAATAATAATAATAATAATAATAATAATAATAATTAATTAAATTAATAATAAAATAAAAAAATAATATTATATTTTTCCGGCTGCTGCAGTTATTGACAAAGCAGACTTGACAACTTTATTCATAAAACACCATTTGCATTTTACTTTAGCCTGTGATCTACAACCACATGGAATAAAATATAGGCCTACTACAAATTTTTTGCCTACTTATTTTATTCTAGGCCATTCATAAAAAAAAAATTAAATGGGAAAAATCCAACCCCACATTTATAATAAAATTTATATTAATATAAGTTAAGTTTTCCCCATAATTAGTCTACTTTAAATGTTTTAATTATAGGCTATAGGCTACTTAGAATTATGAACTGAATTCACGAATTCTGTAGATGACTGTATGAATATAGTGACGGTGTGACATCGTTACAGATAATGAGTTCAGACGGGAAACACTGCACCTCTGGTTGGTTTCATTTGAATTACATAGGCCTAAATATAAAATTATTATTATTATTATTATATTTAAATGGCTTATTTTAAAAGTAGACATGTCCAGCAAGACATGGTTCGTCTGATGCATGAGCCTGGTTCATTTCTGACGTTTCAGAAAGAAGTTAATGTAGACCGAGATGACAGAAAGCAAATCCTGTTGAGTTTTCATGTTATTTAGGGTGTCTTACGACCCAAACTGACGGAGCTGAAGCTCTTTCCTCTTGTTATCGGGATGGAAGCTGTGGATCGGGATCCGCCGATCGGAGAAGTGCAACAGACTACACTCTACAAGATAAAGTTTAAGTTGCTGTTGTTTGTATAGCAAATGAAAACATGTTAGGCTGTGAGGTTTTTCTTAAATAGGCATAGAATAAAATTAGTAGGCAAAAAATCTGCACATATTTGTCATTGTAGATCTTACAGTAAAATTCAAATGTCATTGAATAAATTAATTTCTGTTTGGTCAAAAAAAAAAAAAAAAAAAAAAAAATATATATATATATATATATATATATATATATATATATATATATATATATATATATATATATATATATATATATATATATAAATATATACCTATATATAAAAAGCTTGCAAGCACCACTAGCAAAGAATTGGCAGGATTAATAAACTCTGCCGTCTGCCGCTTCTCTCCTGGTGAAAATGAACTGAGCTCAAGGTTGCCGCTTGTCGGTGCAGTACAGAAGGGATGAAAGGGGCGTTTCGGCGCCGCCCACACATTCAAACAAATATTAAAGCATAATCTGATTTTTTACCCACAAACAAAAATACGAAAAATCCAGCTACATTTTCCTTTTCCCTTTCTTAAACAAAACGAAAAAACGAAAATCAAACCGTTTCTCATTTATCTTTATTCATTTTTAAATAGAAAATCGAATGACCAAAAGATACACGGACCTACTGAGTAAAGAATAATAATTTCAGTATTTTATCACAGGAATAAATTATATTTTTAATTACATAAAACCATTATTTAAAATTTTAATAATATTTATACAGTTGCAAGAAAAAGTAAGTGAAGTATTTTAAATTTTCAGGTTTTCTGCATTAAAGGGATAGTTCACACAAAAATGAATAACGTAAAATAAAAAAGATGGTCCGTTTATTATTATTTATTTTTTCATTTGGTTTAACAAATGGAAAATTAGATTTTGCCGTTTGTGATTTATAAATTGGTTTATGGCTTTGATATTTCATTCGCACATGTGGGCGCGCTAAAATGCCCCTTTCATCTGATTGGTCAAACTGCACCTTATTCAGGACGGCCTTATTTCTATCAGGTCGAATCGGGTAGAATAGAAATCATCCCACTTTACAAGCTTTATTCACCATGCGAACCACCACTCGCTGATATTTAAAGCAGAATTGCTTATATTTAGCCTAACTATAATTAGTGCTGCTGTAAAGCTTCGCCTCTAATGTAAGACGTTTTGTATTCACAAAACATCTTAAGGCTAAAAGTAACGTTCAACTTGTTGATTTAGTAGAAACTCTTAAAAATAATGGCCGTATCAGTCCTAATTTTAGGACTCTTTTTGCTCTAAGAGTATTTCACAAAGCATTTTAACACTAAAATTAGCTCCTTAATCTGTGAAACGGCTGCTGGGGGCTAAATCTTTTCTTCTGCAATACATATTTTGATTTATATATTGTAATCTACCATAAAACGGCAAGAATAAATCTTTAATAATTAAATACATAATGTCCAATTACCTGTGGCAGTTGTTTTCACAAGTTCAAACTTACAAATGATCGAATAGAGTAAAAAAAAAATAATAATAATATGCATAACGTGGCATTTGCTTTATGTCATGTTGCCTGCTCTGTTCACATTTTAGCTCTCACAGTCCTAAACTGTGTGAGCGTTCCCTAATGCTGCTGCTGCTGTCCTCTGACTCTCTGCTATTTCATGGTGCTCATGAAAGGTCAGAAGACTCCCTGAACAGAACCATACCGCCAAATTTCAATTCAGGGACATCAACTTGTTTGCAGTCTATTCAATAAAAATTCTTAAATTATTTTTATTGTCTGTGTGTTCTTGACTTAGGGCGCTTTCACACTTGCAGTCACCTAGTGCGGACTGGGGCACGGTTCGCATGAAAAATCGCTAATGTGAACGCTGTCATCATCGGACCTGGGTGAACACTAGAGTACCGAACCCTAGACTACCTGGAGGAGGTGGTCTGAGCTCGGTTTCTCCCGAACCATGGCGCGGTTCGCGTTAATGTGCAAGCAACACGGACTCAGGTGCATGCTTGTTCAGGAAGTATAGTATCCCGCGCATGCGTATCACTGTCGATATCATTGTTTCCTCACACACGACAACCATGAGTGGCAGGGGAACGTTGTGGGACACTGAAGAGGAGTTGTCTTTCACTATGTTGTGCATAATAGCACCAAAAAAAACAGACAAATTACAGCTATGCTCAGTCGAGTTGTATTCTCCATGCGTTTTCCGTGTGCGTTTGCGATGACGTGAGATCACTGGAAACGCACCTGGGTTCGATACAACTAATTGAGTGTGAAACCAGACCAACACTGCGGGGGGCGCTGTGAACTAGCGCACTCGGGTTCGGACCGCAGCAAACGAACCCAGTGGAAAAATGCCTTTAATGGACCTGACAGAACTGTGGTTATATATGGCTTTCCTTCTTGCTGATTGGGTAGATATGTTGATTACTGATTTTCAGACAGCTGGTGACACTTGAGTAGCTTATTTGACGTGTTTCTCCCAAACTATGTTAATAAAACATAATTTTAGCAACATTTTCATTTTTAAATCTTTATTTGAATATGGCAACATGTTTCCTCATTCTACAATATTTCTACGATTAAAATCTCTGACAGAGACTCCCATCAGCCAATCACTGCGGGCATAGTTAGTAAGTGTGTTGACATAATCCGTAAAAAATAAAAGTAACATTAAACTTTTGTTGCCATTTAGGAATACTTTTAGTGGTGAGATTAATTGTTTTGTGAATACAGCCCCAGATCACATTTCATGACCAATTTAAGCAGAAAACCTGTAAATTGAAAATGGTTTGCTTATTTTTTCTTGAGACTGTATACATATGCAAATATATTAAACTATTTATAATTGCACATTGAATAGTTCCATGTTTAGCTTTAAATATTTTACTTTCTAATAATGATGCTGTAGCTTAAATTGTATATTAGGATTACCTGAGGTGTTAACATCACATCACTGGTCCTGGGGAACAAGACTGGGATGGCGTCTGGCCTGGAGCTAAAAAAATCCCAGACCCCGGTGTCTTTCAAACCCCTCCTCATTTGTTTAACCTGCTGAGTTGTTCTTCCCAGTACCTTAACATTAATAAATAAATAAATTACACACGTAACAAGAACATCTGTAACCTTCTTTTCAGTTGTGATTTTAAAGAACAACAGTTTTTATGTCACCACTGAGTGCAGGCTTCATGCTCGTCATCCTCAGAGTGCGAGTGCACCCGCTTCTGCAATTACACTCACTCACAGGATGCAAAGCTTGCACGCTAATGTCCATTGACACGTTTAGTAACACTCAAAGGTGATAGGGCTCCTAGTGTATCCCATATCCCAATTCGTCGGTTCACTTATGACGTACCATGAACATGACATCTTAAAGGGAACCATTTTTCCCCCTGGTTTCTCTTAAATCTTTACATTCACTGTGCTCTACTGTAGAAGGAAAAACTTACAGAGTGAAGAAGAATTTTCTCTGTCAGCCACCATCTGTTTTCTGCTGTAACAACAGGGAGATCCCAAGGGAGGGTCACCGAGATAATTTTTGCCTTTTGTTCCTCTGAGAAGTTGCTGTTTTCTTCCAACTGTGCAAAACAGAGCTCAATCAATAAGAGCCTTACCATGCAATAACATATATTTACATACATTTCACAAGACTAAACAATTTAAATGTTCTATGCAGGTTTACTATGTTGACTGGTTGAACACAAATGAGTACTTGGAACCTAGTGTGATATCTGAACCTATTGACTCAATTGTCCTAAAGGGCAAAGCTGGACCAAACATCGTGGTTGAAGACCCAAACAAGCAGAACATGTAAGACAATGAGATAGAGTAGCTTAGCTTATTGTGAAAAAAATCCTTGAACAGATTCACTGCCCAAAGGCTACAAACAATCACTGATACCTGAGGACAAACAATGTTATGAAAGTCAAATCATCTTCATTTATATAGTGCTTTTCACAATACAGATTGTTTACTGATGAAACAAGGGCATATACACTTAAGAAATGGTTAATCTGTGTAAATTCAAGTTACTTCTTTGTTTTTTTTGTAATAATTAAATGTCAATTGCTTTCTGAAGATATAATAAATGTTTTATGAACCCTCTAATTAAAAAAACAACAACAAAAAAACATCCTGCATAATCTATTTGGGGTTTGTATGTACACTAAAGATAAAGACTATAAGATATTTTATAAATTAGGGGGAAAAACATCAACAGACCAACTGTAAAACTTCACGGACATCCTGGTCCACAAAAGATATTTTGAAGAATGTTTGTAACCAATGGTTGCTTCCATACAATGGTTGCTTGAAAATATATTTTGTGCTCAGCAGAACAAAGAAACTCATACAGGTTTGGATCAACTTGAGGGCGAGTATATGATGACAGAATTTACGTTTTTGGGTGAACTATCCCTGTAACATGACTGTGGTATAAATATTTATAAATACATTGACAAATGTATTGCACACAGTTAATACATCATGCCTTGCTCAAGGGCCTCAGTCGTGGACCTCAGTCATGGCCTAATGGTTATAGAGTTGGACTTGTAACCGGAAGGTTGCGGGTTTGAGTCTCAGGTCTGGCAGGAATTGTTGGTGGGGGGGTGAATAACCAGCACTCTCACCCTCAATACCACGACTGAGGTGAGACCCTTGAGCAAGGCACCGAACCGAACTGCTCCCTGGGCACCGCAGCAATATGGCTGCCCAGTGCTCTGGGTGTGTGTTCACTACTGTGTGTGCACATGGATGGGTTAAATGCAGGGCACAAATTCCAAGTATGGGTCACCATACTTGGCCACACGTCACTTAACTAATGTTAACTTACAGAACCTTGCAGTAAAGTGTTACAATTTTGAGCCAGACCCAATTTCTTTCACAAGACTATTTCTTTCTAAGATTATTTTACTGAAATACCTTTATCTTCATCAAGAAGAAAGCCATTTTGAAGGTTGTCCATCACTGTTGAGAGGATATGCCTGTTCACACCATCTCCAATTGCACAACCCCCTTAAAAAATATATATATAAAATAAATAACAATATTTATACACATACATATGCATCCTAAAAGATTTTCTTGCATTGGAACATTCATACAGAATTAAGTACTAAAAGTAGCTCATAAGAAATTGATATTATATTTGAATAATTTGTTGTTATTATTACCAATCAGTCTACACTGCAGTGGACTAGCCCACTCCACCTTTGGCTTTTTATAGAAATGAATGATGGCCCTGCTTCTGTCTTCCAAAGAATCTCTTAGATTCAGGTTGAAGTTCAAACTGTCATTGTTTTTTTTTTTTCCTCAAGTGCTGATTCAACATACAGTTGAGCAGCCTTCTCCGGATTTGGTTCTGTAACCCAAGCTTAAAGAAAACATTGAATGTCAATTAATAGTGTATCTAAAAGCACACTGAATAAAGAACCAATTTTCACAAACAAATCATTAACACATAATAAAACTAACATCTTACTTATTTGCTTACCCTTAACAATGAAATCTAAATCCTCCGAGACATAAGCAGCAGGTGTATTATCTGTTGATAAAGAAAAAACATAGCATTACATGTAGCAATAGCAGGTGTTAGATGTAATGATTGAGAGATCCTACAGGTCCAGTAGGCAAGATTCACAGCTAGTAGCAGCAGCATATGTACAGCAGTCTAAATTTAAAATAATGGGTAGTTGTTTCCCCAGCCACTTTCTCCTCTGACATGAAACTGGCAGATTGCCAGACTAAGGACATGCAACAAAAATAAATACAATTAACAAAGGCAAGCAAAGAACCTTTTACTTTTTGTGTTTTACTCTTTTGGTTAAGAAGTTATGTTCACAAATGCCAAGGCTTTTAGGGCAGTTAGAATCTGCGATCTCTGACCCACTTTGTTTGTTGGCTTCCATGGCTGCAACACACTTGTTATCCATTAACTGGCAATCTGGGTTGTTGTAATACTGTTGGCTAAATTGGCAGGGGGCAGGATCACACAGACCAAACCAAAAACCGTACTGACAAGAACACACAATTTGAAATAGAACAACTTTATGTATCACTGTTTTTCAGACAAGCACACATGTCAGCTTAGCATGTTTCCTACATTTTTCCTAATAAGTCATGGTAATTTTATGCTACGATAATTAAATATACATATAGCACCTTCAAATCAATCTAAAAATCCCTAAATGAACAAAACCTGATCTGAACCTGTTTCCTGACTGTCCAAATCTGGATCCTGTGAGGTTGAGATACATGTCCTACTGGTTATAGGTACAGCTGCACCCTCATTTTCCATTTGACTTTCACCATGTGACTACCTTGAAAGAAAAATTTAGCCGTTACTCAAAAATAAGACAATTACTGTAAATGACACCTGTTATACTACCCTATTACTTTCAAGTAGCAATATGATAAAGACAATCATGATAAAAAATCATTCGGCAATTCATTTTATGCGATGCACATAAAATTGCCCAGTTTTCATAATTTTGGACAATAAGAACATGAGAAAAATAGTAAAATATATCCTTGCATGTAACAGCACTGTTACCATACCCCATATGAACAATTACATTTTTAAATGTAGAGTATTACCTTGAAGATGAACAAGCCTCACTATGTGATCTGATCTGTGAAAAGGGAAATTTTTCTCCACAAATCAGACATGCCGTCAATGGTCCAGTGTCAGACACAGACGAGGACACAGAGGATTCAGTGCAATGGTATTTAATGTGACACAGAGGTTTCAGACACAGGTGAATCTTGACACGAAGATGAGACAGTGATAATACAACTTTCCTTAGGTGATGGTGACACAGATGGAGACTCAGACAAAGACGATGGGCACAGGAACACAGATGATGAAGACAATGGTTCTGAGGATCAGGTAGGTTAGCCAATAGGCGGTTTGGTTAGGGTGAGGAGATCGGTGCAAGACCAGACACTGGGTGATGGTGACGGATGGCTTTATATGTGGCACTGGTGATGATGCACAGGTGTTCAGAATTATGGTGATTGGGGACGAGTGGGTGTGGCGTCAGTGTCCGATTCCGGGAGTGTAGAAGGTGTGGCTGTGACAGTACCCCCTCCTCCACGGGCGGCTCCTGACGGCTGGGATCTTGTGCGACAAAGGGGTCTACCTCGGCCACGGGGAGCGGGGTGGTCTGGATGGTCTCGGTGAAAGTCAGTGAGAAGACTGGGGTCCAGGATGTCGTTACGATTAACCCAGCAACGCTCCTCCGGGCCGTAGTTCTCCCAGTCTACTAGGTACTCCAGTTGAGGACCCCGTCGTCGAGAGTCGAGGATAGCTCTCACCCGGAAGATGTCGTTGTCTCCTTCGATGGCTGGAGGAGGAGGTACGGCATCATCACCAGGCTCTGTGGATGGAGGAGACAAAGGTTCAGTGAAGGGTTTGAGGAGTGAAACATGGAATGAAGGTGAGATACGGTACTGTGCAGGTAGCTGGAGTCTATAGGTCACTTCGTTCAGTTGCCGTTCAATCGTGAATGGTCCGATGTATTGGGGACTCAGCTTACGGCAGGGCAGTCGGAGGCGGATGTCCCTCGTCGAGAGCCAGACTCGCTGTCCAGGTTTGTATTGTGGTGTAGGTCTTCGACGAGCGTCCGCTTGCTCCTTATGCCTCTGAACTGCCCGCTGGAGATGCACGTGAGCCGAGTCCCAGACCCTCTCGCTCTGTCGGAACCAGTGATCTACCGCTGGGACCTCCGAGGGACACATTGGAATGGGATGAGCCCGGTAGTAGATTGCTGGAGGGAGTTCTGAGCGTATTCTGCCCAGGGTAGGTACTGGCTCCAACAGTCCTGGTTACGGTGGCAGTATACCCTCAGGAACCTCCCAATCTCCTGTATCTTACGCTCCGTCTGGCCGTTGGTCTGTGGATGGTATCCTGAAGAGAGGCTGACGGACACCCCTAGAAGACGGAAGAAAGCTGACCAGACTCTGGAGATGAATTGGGGACCCCTGTCGGAGACGATATCCTCTGGAATGCCAAAGTGACGGAATACATTGTGGAATAGTGCCTCTGCCGCTTCAAATGCAGTGGGAAGTCCTTTGAGAGGGATGGTATGGTATGAGGTATGAGCTAAGTCCAGAAGGGTAATCCGATGTTGAGGAGGGACGAAGAGTTTCCCTTCTGGACCTCCCAGGCGGTTTTCTTGTTCAATCAGACGATCAATATTCCATTGAATGGGACTTACAATCATGGCTGGAGGGAGGATTGGTTCAGGAGATTCGGGTTCTAGATCTGCCTGATGAAGACGGGAGAGGGCATCGGCTCTTTTGTTCTGGGAGCCAGGGCGATAAGTGACTTTAAAGTCGAATCTCGTGAAGAATAAGGCCCATCTAGCTTGGCGATGATTCAGTCTCTTAGCTTCCCGGAGGTATTCCAGGTTCCGGTGGTCTGTTACTACCTCGAAAGGGAACTGGGCTCCCTCCAGCCAATGACGCCACTCCTCCAGAGCCAGCTTGATGGCCAGTAGTTCACGGTTACCAATGTCGTAATTCTGCTCCGCCGGGGATAGCTTCTTCGAGAAGAAGGCACATGGATGGAGTCGTGGAGGATCCCCCTGCCGCTGGGAAAGTACTGCTCCGACCCCGGTTGATGAGGCGTCCACTTCCACGATGAACTGTCGGTTGGGATCAGGGTGGACTAGGATCGGAGAGGTCTTGAAGGCTTATTTAAGTTGGTGGAAGGCTTCAGTGGCCACGGGGTTCCAGGACAGAGACTTGGGCCGGTTCCGGAGGAGAGAAGTTAGAGGGGAGCTGAGTAAACTGTAATCCTTGATGAATCTTCTATAAAAGTTGGCAAAGCCCAGGAAGCATTGGAGTTCTTTAATGGTACTAGGTTGAGGCCAGTGTGTGATGGCGTCCACCTTCCCCTGGTCCATCTTCACGCCATGTGGGTCGATGATGTATCCCAAGAACTGGACTGAGGGCGTGTGGAACTCACATTTTTCTGATTTGAGGTATAGATGGTGTTCCCGGAGTTTTCGGAGGACGAGTGTGACATGTTGGATGTGTTCCTCCATGGATGTGGAGTAAATGAGGATGTAGTCGATGTAGACTATTACGAACTGGTTAAGGTATTCTCTGAAGACTACATTCATATAATTTTGGAAGACGGATGGACTGTTGGATAACCCATACGGCATGACCCTGTATTCATAGTGCCCCGAAGGAGTGATGAAAGCAGTCTTCCACTCGTCCCCTTTCCGGATGCGGATCAGGTTGTAGGCGCTCCTCAAGTCCAGTTTAGTGAAGATCTTGGCTCCGCGTAGTTGTTCTAATGCCGCTGGGACCAGGGGAAGAGGATAACTGAATTTGACGGTTTGAGAGTTGAGATGGCGATAGTCGATACACGGCCTCAAGCCTCCGTCCTTCTTGGCCACAAAGAAAAAGCTGGAAGCGGCAGGGGAAGTAGATGGTCGGATGAATTCCTGAGTGAGGGCTTCCTGTATGTACTCCTCCATGGCCTTCTGCTCCGGGATGGACAGAGGATAGACTCGTCCCTTAGGAAGGGTTGCTCCAGGCAGGAGGTCAATGGCGCAATCCCATGGCCTATGAGGTGGAAGTTTCGTTGCCAACCGCTTACTGAACACATCCTGGAACGCCCGATATTCAAGAGGGATGATATGATCCACCTTCGTGTCGGGGCTTTCCACTGATGTGGACTGGACCGGTAGGGGTGACTTCTTGTTGGAAGGAATGACCTTGGGAATTTTAACTGGGGGAGTGATGCAGGTCAGATGACAGGACTTTCCCCATTTCAGGATCTCACCTGTGGGCCAATGGATGTGAGGTTGGTGTTGGTTAAGCCAGGGGCGTCCCAGGATGATGGCTGCGGTGGATTCCTCCAGCACCATAAATGTGATGTCCTCCTCATGCAGGAGTCCGACGCGGAGGATGATTGTGGGGGAGAAATAGCGGACATGACCTTTGCCCAGCGGCTTTCCCTGTATCGTAGTTACCTTGAGTTCGACGGGGCGTCGATGATGCTTGGCATTTAGACGAGTTAATGTTTGCTGGTTGATGAAGTTCCCTGCCGAACCAGAGTCGATGAGGGCTTGTACTGAGACAGAAGAATGGAGATGTCTTAGAGTAACCTAGGTTTTAGTCAGAGGAGCAGTTTGAGGTGGTATATGGATGGTACTCACTGCTGGGCGTGGAGGCCGTACTGGACATGATGGTAAGAGGTGTCCATCTCCCCCACAATAGAGACACAGCCCGGAATTAATCCTCCGCTGATGTTCCGATGTGGATAGGTGGTTAGAGTCCACTTGCATGGGTTCAGGTGCTGGAGGAGCGACAGATGGTATAGCGGGTGGAGGAATTACAGCGGGAGTGAGTTGATGACAGGCAGTGAGTCTCTGGGCGACTCTGATGGATTTCTGAATAAGACACTCAAGTCCCAGTGAGTCTTCATATATAACAATCAAACTTTGTATTTTATCACATAACCCGTGGCGATATGCAGTAATTAAGGCAGTTTCATTCCAGCCGCTTATGTAAGCGAGTGTACGGAAGCGAATGGCATAATCACTCACGGATTCATCTCTCTGTTGGCGAATTGTAAATAGTTGATCATGAACAGATAATACAGAAGTTTGTTGACCAAAGACAGATTTTAGCTGAGAACAGAAATCAGTAACTGATCCAGTGGCAGATGAGTTCAACTCCCAGAGAGATTGAGCCCATTGGAGAGCTTTACCTGAGAGCAGGTTGATGATGAATGCGACTCGACTGCGTTCAGTGGTGAATAAATGAGCGTTGGATTCCATGTAGAGGGAACACTGTAGCAGAAACCCGCTGCAATCCTCCGCCGTGCCGCTGTATGTCGCTGGTTTAGCCATGGGACTGGCAGGGGCAACTGAAGAAGTGACCGGAGTTGTAGCGGTGTTTGAACTGTTGACAGCCGGTGAGGAAAGTTGAGCTTGTTGCATGAGTGAGGACCGTACAGCGTGAACCAGTTCAGTGAAGGGATCCGCGGTGCGGTCCCCGCCTGTATCTGAAGAGCTCTGCATGAGGTCTGGTCTTCTGTCAGACACAGACGAGGACACAGAGGATTCAGTGCAATGGTATTTAATGTGACACAGGGGTTTCAGACACAGTTGAATCTTGACACGAAGATGAGACAGTGATAATACAACTTTCCTTAGGCGATGGTGACACAGATGGAGACTCAGACTCAGACGATGGGCACAGGAACACAGATGATGAAGACGATGGTTCTGAGGATCAGGTAGGTTAGCCAATAGGCGGTTTGGTTAGGGTGAGGAGATCGGTGCAAGACCAGACACTGGGTGATGGTGACGGATGGCTTTATATGTGGCACTGGTGATGATGCACAGGTGTTCAGAATTCTGGTGATTGGGGACGAGTGGGTGTGGCGTCAGTGTCCGATTCCGGGAGTGTAGAAGGTGTGCCTGTCACATCCAGGTTCAGTGCCAACTGGTCCACCATTCAACGCCTATTTAAAATAAAGGCATTTTAATAAATACATAAAAAAATGTTTGCTTAATTTATGACACATTAATAACAAATTCTAAATTTTATTTATATTTAAAAATGAAAATTCTGTCATTATTTACTCACCCTCAAGTTGTTCCAAACCTGTGTAAATTTCTCTGTTCTGCCGAACACAAATTAAGATATTTGCAATGGCAGAAATGGAACAGATCTCACCCCCCATTTTGACTACCATAGTAGAAAAAATAAATACTATGGTAGTCAATGGGGATGATATCGGTTTGGTTACTTACATTCTTCCAGATATCTTCCTTTGTGCACAGCAGAACAGAGAAATGTATACAGGTTTGGAACAACTTAAAGGGAGTAAATAATTACAAAATTAAATTTTTTGGGAGAGCTATCCCTTTAATACCAAAGCCAACATCTTAGTCATTCAAGGAAACACTGCTATATACTTTTTCAGCATTTATGTGTACTTACAAACTTGATTCCAAAAAAGTTGTTACACTGTACAAGTTGTGAATAAAAATGGAATGCAATAATTTACAAATCTGAAATGTCATGCCAAATATTGGCTCATTTTGGATTTCATGAGAGCTACACATTCCCAAAAAGTTGGGACAGGTAGCAATAAGAGGCCGGAAAAGTTAAATGTACATATAAGGAACCGCTGGAGGACCAATTTGCAACTTATTAGGTCAATTGGCAACATGATTGGGTATAAAAAGATCCTCTCAGATCACCAATTCCCCCAATGCTGCGGCGAAAAATAGTGGAGCAATATCAGAAATTAGTTTATCAGATAAAAGTTGCAGAGTTTGAAGTTCTCATCATCTACAGTGCATAATATCATCCAAAGATTCAGAGAATCTGGAACAGTCTCTGTGCGTAAGGGTCAAGGCCAGAAAACCATAATGGATGCTCGTGATCTTCGGTCACTTAGATGACACTGCATCACATACAGGAATGATACTGTAATGGAGATCACAACATGGGCTCAGGAATACTTCCAGAAAACATTGTCTGTGAACACAATCCACTGTGCCATCCACATCTTTCACCCATAGAAAACATTTGGTGCATCATAAAGAGGAAGATGCGGCAAAGAAGACCTAAGACAGTTGAGCAACTAGAAGCCTGTATTAGACAAGAATGGGACAACCTTCCTATTCCTAAACTTTAGCAACTTGTCTCCTCAGTCCCCAGACGTTTGCAGACTGTTATAAAAAGAAGAGGGGATGCCACACAGTGGTAAACATGGCCTTGTCCCAACTTTTTGGGAATGTGTAGCTCTCATGAAATCCAAAATGAGCCAATATTTGGCATGACATTTCAAAATGTCTCACTTTCAACATTTGATATGCTATATTCTATTGTGAATAAAATATAAGTTTATGAGATTTGTAAATTATTGCATTCCTTTATTATTCACAATTTGTAGTGTCCCAACTTTTTCGGAATCAGGTTTGTATATCATGGACAGACAACTGTCATCCTAAAGGGACACTGTCTTGCAGAGTTTATCTCTATCCCAGATAAAAAAAAAAAACTGACATGGCTGCAGTTTTATAGTAACCCAAAGGAACGTATTAACTCGTTCAGTTGGGTTTGATTTGGGTTGAAACCATAGGCTTTTAAAAAAATATGGACGATGTGACTTTATTGGTTGAAGCTTTCGGAGGCCCGCACACGGCACTGACATCTTGCGCAGATTTGGGACCGAGTCTGTAATGTGAGTAGTGTGTCTGTGAGTAGTGATCTCGGGACCGGAGTTGCGCAGTAGAGAGCAGGAAGTAGAGGCGCGATATATATCAAAAGCCCGCCCACGGTGTGAAATAAACATTTATGAAAATGTAGAAATGAAAGCTAAAGCTCCAGTCTCCTCCCTAAAAAAGTCTGTTAGTGCCTCAGTGACAACTTCACTCTGAGATGCTGTCAATCATGACGTCACACCCCCTGTTTTTATAGCATCAAATAACTAACTAAAACTAAAATTATTTAAAAAACGAAGACTTGAAATGAAATCATTGTGATAAAAACTGCCTAAAATGACAGAAACCAACTCTGGGAAAAATTACATGAAGTGTAATTGGATTGTTTAGTTCGTCTTGTGTCCATTAGAATCCACTGAGGGGCGGCTATATTGGGACCGGCCACCTGGGGGTGATCGAGGTGCGGAGGCTTCAGTTATTTACTGGAGTACCGCAGGCTTGGTTGAAACAAAACTCTGCAGGACAATGGCCCTGATGTACATAATACAGAAAATCATCCAAAAATAAAAAAGTAATTGCAGACTTACATTATCCATATTCAGATTTCTTTGCAGTGGGCGAATGTAAATAATAGAGTGGTTTACTAGGAGAACAGGATCTTTCAGATATGTAACAGTGTAACCCTGATTAGGGCATGGAATTAAGGACAGATGACGATTACGAGTAGTTCCGGATATCTTAAGTAATTCAAAGCCACCTGCATCTCTCAGCTTTGGGTAAGATGCAAGAATGAACTCCATGAACTCTGATGAACTGTCGTGGTTACCTGTTAAGACAAAGTCAACTTAGTTTTATATTTGTTTTTCACATTACAATTGGGTAATGATCTTTGTCTAAATCACATATCCGAGCAGTGACCAGTTTTTAAATACATTTTGTCAGAAGACATACCTTGAAAGACTAGGCGCCTGTCCCCCAACCCCGATCTTAGGAGTTGGTCTTTGCCAACCCAACTTGGGACAGTACTTGTGTCTTTACGCCCAAGGCAGCAAAATGTGTGTGTGTGTATGTGTGAACTGAACGGGGGTTTCTTGAAGGCCGCCTTGTCCTGCTTTGGCTATTGTATGCTGCAAATAACCTTGTAACCTCAGCTGGTAGGGGGAAAAAAATTGAATAAAGACAACATTTCCCAAAATTCTAAACGAACAGATCACCAGCTGTGTAAACTGTAATAAAATATAAAAAAATAGGCTACCTTTTACTCAAATTGTGTATTACCATCAACAGGGTGTGTGCCTAATGCACCCCGGGTAGAGCCAGATGAAGTGGATGGAGTAGCAGATGGAGTGGTTATTGGAGTGGTTGATGGAGTGATGGATGAGCCAGATGAATTTGCTGTTGACAGTGGCATAAATGATCAGCATGTATTAGCCACATGTAATGTTGTAAGGCTAGATTAGAAGACATTTTAAACCATTTGAAAAAAGATAACACTGTTAATAAGGAACAAGTACTTGGATATTGTCATACATTTTCACTGACTTAATTTCTTTGTAACAATCCTAATACATATACATTTATTCATGTAATGCCATGTTTACAACAAATTCATTTACGTATTTATGTACTTAAATTAAAATAACCTGCAATTGTACTTTTAACATTCTAAACTGATGTACTTAAAAGTCTCAGTACAGAAAATTACTAAATATGAAAAGTAAAGATTGTAGGCCTAAGATAAAGGCCTAAGTACATATAAAACGTACACAATATATGCTAATAAACACAATGGCATGCATGTCTTACTTACAATGCTCCATTTGTTCAAGCCTATCAGCAGCCTCTCTAAGCAGCTCAGAAACTCGTCGTCCCGCCATTCTGATCTTCGTCCTCAAGTTTGCTTTCGGAGAAAAAAAACGCGCACTCGATCGTTTCTTCTTCTTCTTGGGTTTATTGGCGAATCATATATGATGAACATGTCGCCACCTACGGTCCATACATATTTTTTTCACTCAATTATGTCGTAATAACGATGTTGTAGTTTTAACTACATCTTTTCTTGTAATAACGAGATAGGCTATGTTGTTTTAAAATATTTTCTCGTAATAACGAGATGTTGTGTCGTTAGAATTACATATTTTTCTCTTTAAAACAACATATATTTTCTAAGGACATGTATTGTATAGTGATGTGTAGTATGGGGGAGCGCGGGGCACGGCGTTGAGCGGGGTTAGTTGTAACACTCATGTTTGAACTCTTTCCACACATGCCAGGATGACGAAAGTTAGTGTGTTTACTAGTTGCCATATCAACATTATTGAGATTATTGATATTATTTTAATTTTATATCTGTTATTTAACAGTTGAGATTGTTCTTTCATGCTGATCAGCAGAAGACACGAGCCTCTGTTTAAATCCCAGTTGTGCTGGTGGGGTGTGTTGACACACTGCGTTACAATGAGCCCATTATATTCTATAGTTTTATGAATTGTTGTGAGAAACCATGAGAAAACGGTGAATAATGACTGAGAGTCAATTGCGAAATTATTCATTATTATTATGTTTTTAACTGATGTATAGCTGTATTAAGCGATGTGTTTGTTGTCAAACTCAAAAATAAGTAGGCTATATTTTTAATGCATAAAAATGCCATTATTTTATTTTAAAAAGTTAATAATAATATTTTGTTGACAAAATATTTTAGTTTGTCTTGTATATATTTTTTTTAATATCTCAGATAACATTTTAAGCTGTCATTTGGTCATGTTACAATGTACCCCACATATGTGGCATGTTGTCACATTTCACTTCCATTCTTTCGGGGTAAATCAAGATGGGAAAAAAGAAATACTCTGAACCCCAAGTGGATTTACACAAACTGAGACGGTAACACTTTACAATACGTGTGCACTAATCTGCATTAATTCATAATTAACTAATGCACAGATAATCATGTGTTAATGTATGACTATGACATAATGTATGATAATGTATGATGAACTAAACCATTAATTAATGATTACTTCATCAGTAACTAATAAAGATTGTAAATGATTAATAGATTAAGTAATATATGAATTGTCATTAATTAAATGTGTCATAACACACATTTAATATAACTTATATAACTTATTTTATTAATTAAAAGTGTAAATCAATGTGTTAATTAGCCTACCACAGTTGGTCAAATGTAATTCAACTTCCAGTTGTCTGCTTTAAATAATGATTTACTAATGATTTGCAAATGTGTCATTATGTTATGACTTTACTTGTTGAAGCACATGACTACTAATTGTTAAGTATGCCATTTATGGGTTTTGACAGTTTGCACATGCAGTGAATGTAATGTCAAAGAATGTGTTTGAAAGATGGGTGAGTTGGGCTGCACACAAATATCAGCACACCAGAATCTGAACTCCTGATGCTGTTATACTGTGTCTAAACTGGACGAGACCAGCTATCTACACTGGACATGAGTCGTGACAGACCATTGCAAGTCCATTTGTCCTTCAGAAATAGCACAAGAGCTCTGAGTACGTCAGAAATAGAGTGTGGCATCATTTAATGTTGGGGTTTTGTCATGTAGCGTCGCGCCGCATCCAGTGTAGTAGCCTATCACTGACTATAATGGACATTATAGCCTATTGTCTTTGTCCAGTCAAGACACTGTGTCATGAAACAGCAGCACTCGACCGCATGTTCTCAGTATAACACATATTCACATTATGAATTTATATAGGCCTTAACCTATATGTGCCTTTGTCACACTTCCATGTTTGAAAAACAGAAGCAATTAAGCTCAGAGTAAAATTGCGTTTGGAGGGGAGTGCTTATTATAACTGCTTATTCAGTGTGTTACTTATATGAACAAATTAGTATTTAAAATGTAAATGTGAATAACTGCTGAAAGCCCTATTACCACGAACTGTGACATAATTGACATACTATGGGTTAAAAATATATGCTTGGAACAAAGAGAAAATAAGTGAAATTGAACATTTTTCTTTTCATATTTTCCCTTTTATTGTTTGGTGGTAATAAAACCAGTGGTGACTTTCTTTGTGTGTGGAGTAAATCTATTGTTGGTAATTACAAGTTATGATTGGGGAAAAAAAGATTGAATAATTTTAGTTTATTGAATGTAACAGGTGGTTTTTAGGCTATCCTGGGTTTTTGTTTTGGCAGGCCTATACCTGTCTGGCGCCCGAACAAGTTGAATTAAATTTATTTATTAAAGTTAACCGCAAATTGTTCTCTGGGGCCCACCACCGTTACAGAGTGGCGCCCGAACAGGGACCTTGAACCCACAGATCAAGTGTGAATTATGACTTAAATGTGAAAAAAAAAAAAAATCAGACCAGTGTGCGGTTTTCCACTTTGCCCTTGACGGTTAGCACTCCAGCACAAACCTTCCCCGGGGAATCTCCCAGTGCAGACCATATGCAGCTTTGCTCATCACCTGAATCTTTTCCTCCATCTTCTGTGGGACAGCAGGATTTGCAGGATTTGCCTTGTGAACTTCCTACACCTGGCAGATGAATTCAACATCTTACTCAACAAGTTAAAGGAGATTTGGACTCCTTAAAAGAGGCTAGCCTTAAACAGGAAAGTGCAATGACTCAGCTTACCAGGGAGGTAAAGGACAAGTCAACTCAATATGCAGCACACATTTCAAATATGGTAATTAAGATGGAGGACAACCAGCAAAAATTACTCCAGTGCATCTCTGATAACAAGCAACACATAGAAAGCGAGATGGATCAATGGACCAAAGCTACCAAATGCATGATCAGAGATGAACTGACAAATGTGAAGACTTCCCTTGTATCTGAAGTACGTTTCTTGGTTGAACAGCTTCAGGTAGAAATTCAAAAAGATCTTAAAGTTATGCACAGGAACCTGCAGACCAGTCAAGATGGTCAACCAAGAGCTTCATCAGTGTAAAAAACAAATGGACGAGTTTGGCACTAACTTAAAAAAATTCCAATCAGACTTGATAAAACAATTTGAAAAGGAAAGAAAAGAGAAGATTGATCAATCAAAAGAGGTATCCATATCTACACCCATCTCCCTCTCCGCACCACCCAGCCCAGAAGTGCAAACCACCACATCTTCTACTGCTACGGCAGCAAAACGTGACCATCTTCGACTAACATTCCCCACATTTGGAAGGCCATCTGATGACGCAGACCCTTTAAATTATTTAATTCGACGTCAGGATTTTTTGGCCTTACACCCCTTATCAGATGTGGATCTTCAGGCTACTTTTCGCACAGTCTTACATGGAACTGCACGTGACCGGTGGGAAGTTGCTCGCTCTTCTACTTTCTCCTGGACTGAATTCGAAGCAGCTTTCCTCTCTGCTTTTCTTTCATAGGACTTTGAGGATGAGTTGGCGGAGCGAGTCAGGATTAGGACTCAAGGAGAACGAGAACCTATTAGAGATTTTGCCTTTTCCTACAGAGCATTGTGCAAGAGATGGAAGAGCACATTAACAGAATGCGACATTGTGAAAGATTTTTAAAAATATTAAACCTCACCTTGCCAGTCAACTCCGCAGTCGAGTGTCTACCGTGGAAGAATTGGTGAAGCTAGGTCATCAATTGGAAAAGGACTATGAGCAGCAACTCCGGTATGATGGAGGCTCACACCCTAAACAACAGCCTATACTGCCCAGACCTCCAGCGACTCGCTCTATGGACAAGTCCCAAGTTCAGTGCTGGCGGTGAAAAGGACATCATTCCCCAGGGAACTGCCCTTACTTTACATCTCTTTCAAGTCAGCCAACCCATCAGTCTCAACCATCTCACCAAAAATGATCACCCCAAAATCTAAAACAGGGTGGATTACCCTCCCACAGTACTGTCTCAGCCACTGCGGCATCACCTCTTGGAGCCTTTCCACCGTTCCAATCTCTTACCTCTAGTCTGAGAACTAACCAGCTTGGTAACAACCAACAATTCACAGTACCCCAACAGCTAGTAGTCCCCATCACCATTGGCACCTGGAAAGGTAAAGCTATCGTGGACACTGGAGCTAGCTATACTCTTATACATGAGAGTCTATGGAAGGCTCTTATACCCCAAGATAGTCTCCATCCATGGAACTTGGGGCCTCTATACCTAGCAAACGGCGAGGCTGAAGTTCCCCTGGGGTGGATAAAGGTGCAGATTACCCTACATAACACAAAGACTTCTATGAAGGCTGTAGTGCTTACCTCCACATCCCTTACTTATGTAGCAGTTTTGGGATTAGATTTCATTTTCCTGAGTGGCCTCCAACTTAATGTCCCAGACAGAAAATACCCCTTCAAATGTGCTCCTGAGGAGGAATACTACTTCCAACTGGGACAAGCAAGTATACCTGCCAGTAGAGATCCATGCCAACGAACATCAAAGAAGTCTAGGAGTTCCCAACACAATCTTTCATTATTAAGTTCTGTTCCTCCTCCACAACCTTTACAGGCATCTCGAGATGTGAACCCTACAGTTACAGAGGATCAAGTATTAATTGACAATGCCTTAAAAGAAGCAACTTTACCCCACGATGAAGAAATTCAGCTACGCCACCTCTTGGAGTCCCATCGAACAGTGTGTACTCGGCGACCTGGACGTACAACTGTTCTTCAGCACTGTCTGTACACTCGTCATCCCGTACCCATTAAACAATGACCATATCGGCTCCCACCTGCAAAGCAAGCCATAATAAAGGAACAGATTGAAGAAATGCTAAAAGCTGACATCATAGAACCCTCTTATTCAGCATGGGCATCACCAGTTGTCTTAGTCCCCAAAAAAGATGGAAGTCTCAGGTTCTGTGTTGATTATAGAAAGGTCAATGCTCTCACTGAGAGCGATGCATATCCAATTCCTAACATCACAGAGATCCTCGAGTCACTTTCTGGTGCAGCCATTTTTTCAACTTTAGACCTTAACTGTGGTTATTGGCAGGTACCCATGGATCCTGAGAGCAAGTCGAAGACTGCCTTCATCACCTCTGGGGGGTTGTATCATTTCAATGTTATGCCTTTTGGTCTGAAGAATGCCCCAGCCACTTTTCAAAGGCTGATGGAGCTAGTCCTGAAAGAATTGCTTTGATATATTTTGAATATCATTGTTTATTCACCATCTATGGCCCAGCATTTCCTGGACATCCGGAGCATCCTTCAACAATTGCAAACAGCTGGATTGACATTAAACCTAACAAAATGCAAGTTTGTCTTCATGAGATCACCTTCCTTGGTCATGTAGTGAACGGACAGGGAATTAATGCCGATCCAAGTAAGGTGGAAGCAATCCGCACTTATCCAGTGCCACATAATCTTAAAGAAGTCCAGCGCTTCCTAGGATTGGCGGAGTGGTACCACCGATTTGTGCCAGACTTCTCCAAGATCGCAGAGCCTCTCAACACCCTTAAAAAAAAGGACACTCATTTCAGTGGACATCACAATGCCAACAAGCTTTTGAGCATTTAAAATCATGCCTTATGTCACCCCCTATCCTCAGACACCCCGATCTCCAACTACCCTTTACAGTGTACACTGACGCAAGCGACATCGGCTTGGGTGCTGTATTAACGCAGCGCAAAGAACAAGGAGGTGAGGAAGTGATAGCCTATGCCAGTAGGTCTCTGAATAAAGCTGAGAAAAACTATTCTATCACCGAAAAGGAATGTCTTGCTGTGGTGTGGTGATGAGCTCCACAAAGACAACTAGTCGACTCATCGGGTGGGCTCTACGACTACAAAGGTTTGATTTTGTGATGGAGTACAGGAAAGGAAAGTTGAATGTAGCACCCGATGCTCTTTTACGAAGGTATTACCTACCTGGATCGTGTGTGTACACCAATCAGAAAGAGGAGGCAGAGTTTCCAATCACCCCTGAAAGCATCTGGAAAGAACAACATCATGATTATTCATCATTCCAATCCCATGAGTGGACATCTTGGAATTTTCAAGACTTATAAAAGAGTACAAGACGTTGCCTACTGGTCTGGCATGTGGGCGGATGTAAAAACGCATGTCAAGAGGTGTGTAACATGTCAAACTCTCAAGAGTGACAACAAAAAACCAGCAGGAAAACTGCAACCCATTACTACATCACGACCCAATGAAATGCTGGGAGTAGATATAATGGGGCCACTGCCAAAAAGCACCAAACGACATGAGTACTTACTCGTCTTTGTTGACTACTTTTCTCGATGGGTTGAGTTATTTCCCATGCGACAAGCACGGCTCAGACTATTGTTGAAATCTGGCAGAGAGAAGTGCTGACTCGTTGGGGTGTGCCTGATTACATTCTGTCTGACAGAGGAACCCAATTTGTCTCTGCGCTATTCACTGAATTGTGCGCAAAGTGGAATGTGACCCACAAATTAACTACTGCATACCACCTGCAAATGAATATGACGGAAAGGGTCAACTGTACTCTGAAGTGTATGATAGCCTCCTTCGTAGAAGAAAATCACAAAGGTTGGGACCTCTACCTTCCTGAGTTTCATTTTGCACTCAACACCGCTGTTCAGGAAACAATTGGAATGTCACCTGCTGAGCTCCATCTGGGCAGGAAACTTCAGAGTCCCTTGGACAAATTGTTGCATGGAAAAAACCTTTCACCCTCGGGTCCTTCGTATGATGTGGTTCATCAGTTGTCTCTGCTACAGGAAAAGGCCAAGGAAAACTGCAAAAGAGCTCAAACCAGACAACTGAGAAGTTATAACAAAAAACGATGGGATGTCTCCTTCCAGGAGAAAGATCGGATCTGGGTAAGAAACTTCCCTCAGTCCAGTTCACAACGCAATTTTAGTGCTAAGCTGGCACCAAAATGGAAGGGACCATACCGCATAATTCAACAGTTGGGGCCTCTCAACTATAAAGTTGCACTGGAAACCACAGGAGAAGACGTGCGCACTGTGCATGTATGCAATATGAAGCCGTGTTTTCCTACTGCAAGAGAAATAGAGGATCGTACTCTAGAGAAACTCCAGGAAATTTTCCATGAGACCTCAGATGAGGATGAAGAATTCTCTTATTTTACTCATATTACTCATATTTTCACAGATTCTGCAAGGGGTGCCCAAACTTTCGATCACCACTGTGTATATATATATATATATATATATATATATATATATATATATATATATATATATATATATATATATATATATATATATATGTGTGTATATATCTATGTACATTCTGCTGAACAATAGTAATACATATCTGGCAAATACTTGTTTTTAAAGTAAGCTGGACTTTTATTTTGATGGGTTGACGTACCTTTACAATTCTGTGTATGTGATGTGATGCTAGTTTTACTCAAATCAAACGGTCAGATGCTCATGAAGTGACTGTCAGTGCAGTTCTGGAGATGTTGTTCATGTGTTCACGTCCTTATTTAGTGAGACAGCACGCTTCAGTGTGTGTAAGGAAGTCACCCTTCTGCTCCATTCATTAACAGAGACATGCAGAACATGCAGGATTTATATCTAAACAGACTGTTCCGGCTTAATATTTACAGATATTAGTCCATATAGTGATTTGATGTAAGTGCAATGACCTATTTTTTATTAATTAATTCAAAATTTGGCAAATTCCGTGCCATTCCATGTTTAACTGTAAATTCTGTTTTTATGACTGGATTCCACGATTTCCTCCGCGTTTTCTTCATCGCGGAAATCATAGGGCCCTAGTTGTTGTGTGCCAGCTCTATCTTGCAATGAACACACGCCACGACGTTCTCTTTAAGTTTTCCCGCGCTCTCAAATCAAAACACTGCTGACTCCTTGCAGTATGCGATTTCGGACGCAGCGTTTGTGTCTCCATCCGCTTTGTGGGTGACATAAACGTGTTGTGTCACATTAAAAAAATCATTGTGAAAGAACCTGAAGTGAGATTTAAAATAAATTAAAAGAGGATTTGAGGCTGAGGAATTTGACTCGATCATTTTTTGTAATCGAGTTACTCTAGGAATCGTTTCAGCCCTAAACAGAGCACATCTAGATTATGATCAGTGATCATATTATTTACAAAAAGTGCTTTCCTAGAAAGGGATCTGATATTCAATAAGCCAAGCTTTATCATTTGTTCATCTGTATTGCATCTGTTTTTTATTTGTTGAACCACAATTAAATTGTTACTCTTAAATCGGTTTGGACGTTTTTTCGTATTTTCTAGTTCGGGGAACAGACACAGTCTCTATAGTGTGATATCTAGGTAAAAGAGTCTCTGTGTGATGAGAATTAACGGTCTTCTGTGACGTGAATATTAAATTATGTTTTGGGATAATTAAATATATTCTAAATAAACTACAAACATAAAATCTATACAATTTGTCCTCAGATTCTTTCTTGTATTTCTTCCCTCTCAGTCACAAACCTGACTGAAAGGCTCATTATGCATCTCATTATGCGGCTCATTATGCATCTCATTATGCAGGTCTTTGTCTTCTCAGGTGTAAATCACAATTATATTCAAGATTGACGCCTAATTGCATATGACTTTTACAAACAAAAAGTGTCTTCTAAAATTTAAATCAATATATTGTTTTCTGTGAGTGAGTAAATAATTATTTAGAAAGAAAAATTTTAGGCTACAAGCTCCAGTTCTCAAAAGTCCCGGGAACCAATGTTCTTTATGTGTTTTATGGCCTTATTCAAGTGATTTAACAATTTTAGTTTTTCACTAACCATGCATTACATTTTTTTTCTCTAAAACACAATTATGTACATACATGCAGCTCACATATTATTATAGCCCAGTTTGTGCTGATTACAGTGCGATTAGCCATTTAGATGTTTATAAGCAACTGAAAAAAGCACAAATGTCGGGTCATGACAAAACTTCTCAAGGGCCCAAAAATACCCTTAGACCTCAGAGGGTTAATATAAAGTGGGACCTTATGTTTTAATTTTGATGGTTACAACTTAAAGCTTAAATAAAAAAAATAATCTTATCACAAATTAAATTTTGAGCTTGATTAATTTGAGTAATTTTGCGTATAAATGCTGGGTACCTCTTGGGCTAGTTTATAACATGCAACCACAATTATGGGAAAGACCACTAACCTCACATTCGTCCAGAAGATGATCACTGACACCCTCCACAAGGAGGATAAGCCACAGAAGATCATTGCTGAAAGGGCTGGCTGTTCACAGAGTGCTGTATCAAAATATATTCATAGAAAGTTGACTAGAAGGAAAAAGTGTGGTAGGAAAAGGTGCACAAGCAACAGGGATGAGCCTTGGGAAGATTGTCAGGAAAAGCAGATTCAAAAACTTGGCAGAGTTTCACAAGAAGTGGACTGAAGCTGGAGTCAGCACATCAAGAGTCACCACACTCAGACATCTTCAGTAAAAGGGCTACAGCTATCACATGCCTAGAAACAAGTCACTCCTGAACCAAAAAAAGAAAGCGTGTCACCTGGGGTAAAAAGAAAAAGAACTGGACTGTTGCTCAGTGGTCTACTTTTCAGATGAAAGTAAATTTAGCATTTAATTCGGAAATCAAGGTCTGGAGTCTGAAGGAAGATTGGAGAGGTACAGACTCGAAAGTTCATTGTGAAGTTTAAAAAAATCAGAGATGATATGAGGTGCCGTTAAGTCTGCTGGTGTTGTATCATTGTGTTTTATCAAGTCCAAAGTCAATGCAGCCATCTACCAGGAGATTTTGGAGCACTTTATGCTTCCATCTGCTGACAAGCTTTATGGAGATACTGAATTCATTTTGCAGCAAGAATTTAGCAACTGCCCACAGCGCCGTAACCATCAGAATTAAAACAAACAAAAATAAAAACTCTTGAAGTATTTCAATTTGTGTGCAATGAATCTAGAATATAAGAATTTATAATACATTATAAGGGTATTCTTAAGGCATTATAATGAATGCATTATGCATTATAAAAAAACAACAACTCATAATATGTTATATATATATATATATATATATATATATAACTCATGAATATTCATAACAACAATTACAATACATCATAATTCTTAATTTTGGTTATAAGTTTAAGGGTATAATTATTTGTAACAAACAATGAACACCATGTTAAATCTCTAAGCTGGGACACTGTATAAATTGTGAATAAAAACAGAATGCAATGATGTGGAAGTTTACATTTCAATATTTTATAATTGTATAGTATAATTTATAATTATAATTTAGAAATGTATAATTAACCAGTGTGTGGCATCCCCTCTTCTCTTTATAACAGTCTGCAAATGTCTGGGGAGTGAGGAGAGGAAGTTTAGGAATAGAAATATTGCCCCATTCTCTGAAAGAGACGATGTCTGGATGGGAGCATATGTTGTTCTAGAACTTGGATATACCTTTCAGCATTAATGGTGCCTTTCCAGATGTGTAAGTCAGATTCGACTCATCAGCTCAGTATCACATGAGTTAATAAGCTGATGAGTTGAATCAGATGTGTTTAATTAGGGAGACAAAGAAAACGTGCAGTGTTGGGGGTACTCCAGGACAGGTTTGGGAACCACTGATCTAACATCACACAGAAATCGAAACTTGTGACAAACCCGAAGCATGGGAATCCAACTCCTTAACAGTGTAAAAAACTCAGTATGCATGAAATAGCAAACGATTCAACCTGGCGCTCCGGTGAGGTAAGAACTTGTAGTAGGTGCTCTGGGAATGGGGAAGCAAAACAGAATGAAAAAAAAAACACAGGTCCCAGGCACTCAAAAATAATTCAGGTGGAGAAGGTAAACGTTAAGAAGCCTTTATTGTGGTATGGCCAATATCAAAATTAAAATGCCGACATGTTTCGACCGCATTGGTCTTCCTCAGGGCAAAGTGATAATCACATTTAGTATTCTCACACATATAAATACTACAAACCACTCCCATCATCAATAAGCAAATAGTGGACTAATTAAGTTCAGAATCAACATACGGGTAATTAGGTGTATGAGATCAGGAAACTAAAAAGTAAAAGACAAAAAAGGACAATGCAAAAAGAACAAAAAAATAAACAAAAAAATACAAATACATACATCTAATAATATTAAAGTAACACAAAAGAAAGCAATGATAAATGTAGTAAATACAAATTGAATGTATACCCCAGACTATATCATAAAAAGCATTTGAACTCTATATCCTCATTCAACCCTGGGTAATTAAGTGCATCCAAAATGAATCACGTTGGCTCAGTTTGCGAATCCTATCACCACCTCTATTTAAAGGTCTAACATATTCTAAAACCTCAATTTTTAGTAGAGAATCATTTTTGTTATGTTTATGTAAAAAATGTGTGGCCATATGGTAGCCTGGAGTATTGGTACGAATAGCATACTTATGTTCAGCTAATCGATCACGCAAACGTCTCTTGGTTCTGCCTACATAAAATACATTCTGACATGGGCAAGATAAACGATATATAATGAAGGTGGTGTTACAGTTAAAATCCACAAAGTTTTTTGATGGGATAATGTTACTGCAATGAGGACAATTCATACATCGATATAAACCAATGGGTCTCTTGAGCCAATTTTCTTTTTTCTCAGGAGGAAGATAACTATGAACCAATTTATCACGAAGTGTCGGAGCTCTACGATAGGACACCAAAAGAGGTTGCGGAAAAATAGAGGTGGTGATAAGATTCGCAAACTGAGCCAACGTGAGTCATTTTGGATCCACCAATGCGGTCGAAACATGTCGGCATTTTAATTTTGATATTGGCCATACCACAATAAAGGCTTCTTAACGTTTACCTTCTCCACCTGAATTATTTTTGAGTGCCTGGGACCTGTGTTTTTTTTTTTTTTTTTTTTTTTTTTCATGCATGAAATAGCATTTCACCAAAATACACATGTACTGAAACGAGAAAGTAATTTTGCCCAAAATTTGCATTAATGATATCTACTGTGTTCTTAGCAAATTACATAAAAAATGTATATTTAAAATCACATATTTTTCAATTTTTTCGTTATAATTTTATTTTGTATTTTTTTTTTTTACAAAATCTGTTAAAGTACTTACAGTTCTGTCCAAAAATAAACTTTTTTGCCGAAATACCAAAACAACTTTAAATAATTTATATTGCTAGTTTAGCCTTGGAGATTTATTTATTAGTAGTAGTAGTCGTATTCTTATAACTAGGCCTATTGAGAATGAGAAGTTGTCGTCATAGCACAAAGCCCCTCCCTCGATATCACGGTCTCCGCCATGTTGGAAGGATAACGGCAGCGAAACAGGATTGTTTACATGTGTTGTTAAGAGGAGGTTCTCGCAATTCTGCACTGTTTTACCATGCCTGGAAGTTACTGTTGCGTTAAAAACTGCTGCAGTACCTCACACGATACGTATGGAAAACATAGAAACAATGGAATACAGTTTTTTTTAGGTTACACCAAGCGCAAAACAGCGGTATTTGGAGAAGCTCTCAAGCGGCACAGAGACCTGGACCATTTACCTCCATGCACACATATGGACATTGGGAATTATATTGTTTTTGGTTTAAGTTACTACACAATGCAGGAGTTTAAAAGCCATAAGTCTTTGGAAAGTTACGAGGCTTTCTGCTGTGGCTGGGTCCATCTACAGCAGGTGAAGAAAACAGTGTTGTACTGGCCAAAGTAAGTTTATTCACATGCGTTTTAGCGTATTGTAATTACATTGCATTTAGAATGCACTTCTTGACCAAAATGACAAAGTAATTAACGGCGACTGAACACTAGATTGTAACGAGATGTTCAATGTATATGAACGTTTCCAACATGTTTTGATGTAGGCTAAAGCTGTGTATGTTTAGTTATAATTTTATTTTAGCCCAATGACACATACTGTACCAGGTTTTTTTGTTGGGGGCTGCAAAGTGGACAAACCAGTTCTGGGTTAGCTAGGGTAGTTAAATGTGTGATTGCGAGATGTAAATGTCCGGGTTAGATTAAAGCCATTAACAGCGTGAATGCAAAGTGACTTACATTGTAAACAATATAATTCCCAATGTCCATATGTGTGCACTGAGGTAAATTGTTTAGGTCTCTGTGCCGCTGTAGGGAGCTGCCCGAGAGCTTCTCCAAACACCGCTGTTTTGCGCTTGGTGTGAGCTTGTTCCTGTAAGGTCCCCTTTCTTTCGCCTTATGTTTTTGCATTGCTTTACTTTCTTCCTTTTCTTTCGTGAATTCGTAGATCCTTCTCGATCTGTTCCGCCGACAAAATAAATGCGCAAAAATGAAAGTGCTCTGAAATGTTTAGTCGTGCCTCTGTGAAGTTCTGAAGGCATTGCCCCAGGCAACAGATAGCGTTTCCTGCCATCAGGGCCGACCGGCTCAGACCCCTCCCAAATCAACCCAAATCGGCACGTGACACCTCACTCTCAATATATTGGCAGAAGAACGGATGTCGCGCTGACAATCATAAACAACAGCACGTGGTGTCACAGGCAGTGGTCTTCAGAGTGCCCCTGGAAAGACAATAATGGACGACACTCGTTTCATCGTGGAAGTTGAGAAATATGAAGGTCTTTATTATCCACACAATGTACTTTACAAAGACTTGCGGGAGAAGGAAAAAGTATGGGATGAAGTTGCAGTGGCTCTTATTGCAGATGGTAAGTAATTGTTTTGACGCCTTCGCTGGCACATGAGCGAACAACTCAATATTTGATTCAATTGGAACCATTTATTTACAATTTCTAAATTACATACAAGCACACAAATAACAAAAGCAGGTGATGCATATATAATAAACAAGTAAATGCTGATTTCAAGATGAGCAAGAAGTCAAGGCTGTGAACCATTTACAATACACATAATTTAAAACCGTTTATTAAATTGGTTTTCAGGGTGTCCTTTGGTAAATTTGATTGCAAACAAACCCAGTAACAAGATGGTAATATGCACCATATTCTCTCCTACGTCGGTTAATGGGATGAACCCAAAGTCTGCGTCTTTTTTAGTCTCCTTAATAACAAATATAGCGCGATGGCCTTTCTTCTATCAACAACACGTACTGCACGGAAAACAAAAATGCAACAAAAGTAACAATGAAATTATTAATTAAAAAAGCTTCTTGCCAAGTCTTTTTATTTAAATGTATTTTAAGTGGAAATAAAGCAATGCGAACGTACCCATTATAGAGTACTCTGACCAAAATCCACTGTTCAGTTGCGTGCAGCCTCCGCTGCCGGTGTAAAAGCAAAATAGGCACGCGCTGCTTCTGCTATGCCTACCTGCTGCTAACGCGCTGCTTTCGCTCTGCTGCAGCTTGCGGTGTGAACCCGGCATTAGTGAGGCTTCCGTTGCCCGCTCCATTTGTGTGGCTGATCTAACTATTACATTGCTTGTAGCTTCATAGGATGATTTCAGCTGGTTTATTTTTATGGTCCTTACATTTGTGTTCTAAGGGTAATTTTGGGTAAAAATGGTTTTCTGCTTCCCGCGGGGAGCACAAATGAATATTTTTCCGTCCACTCACTCTTAAACTTGCAGTTTTCAAAATCAACTTTTCTTTTCTTATCAACAGCCAACTTTGAGCACAGCATTTTTTACTTCCAGTCAGCAAAAAAAAAAGGTCAGTTGTCGATATTCGCACTGCTCGGAAATGGTGAGAATGCCTGTTTGCCTGCCTGGCCCAGAAGATGTGATCGGTAGATACATCTGGCTGCCTTGAGTGAGTGAGCGAGTGACATAGTGATGACATTGCTATAGCGATGCTGTTACAGCTACTGTGATTGGACAAAGATGAAGCAGCCAAACCGAGTAGACGCCTCAAAGATAAACAGCGCGGAATCTTAATTGCTCACCCCTTTGAAAATTAATTTGGATTATGATTAAATTAGCATGTTGTGTTTGGCATCGGTCCAAATTTAACCGCGTCTGGGTCCAGATGCTGACCGGAATCCGCCTATTGAGTACCCCGGCCCTAGACTCTAAGGTCGTGGTTTCTAGTCTCGGGCCGGCAATACCATGACTTAGGTGCCATTGAGCACAGCACCGAACCGGGCGCAGCAGCATAAATTGCTGCCCACTGCTCCAGGTTTGTGTGTGAGCACTTTGGATGGGTTAAATGCAGAGCAGGAATTCTGAGTATGGGTCAACATACTTGCCTGTATATCACGTCACTTTCACTTTTTTTCACTTTCAAGATCAAAGGCATCCAGTATGGTTTTCCGGCCTTGACCCTTACGCACAGAGATTGTTCCAGATTCTCTGAATCTTTGGATAATATTATGCACTGTAGATGATGATAACTTCAAACTCTTTGCAATTTTTCTCTGAGAAACTTCTTTCTTATATTGCTGCACTATTTTTCGCCACAGCATTGGGGGAATTAGTGATCCTCTGCCCATCTTGATTTCTGAGGGAGCTTTCACACTGGAAGTTTAGTGCGGAACGGGGCACGGTTTGCATGAAAAATCGCTAATGTGAACGCTGTCATCAGACCCTGGTGCACACTGGGATACCGAACCAGAGACTACCTGAGGAGCTGTGGCGCGGTTCACGTGAATGTGCAAGCAACATGGACTTGGGTGCGCACTTGTTCAGGAATAAAAAGTATCCCGTGCATGCGTAACACTGTCGATATCATTGTTTCCTCAACACACGAGAGTGCCGAGGTTGATTCCATACACTCCTAAAAGTAAAAATTAAATGGATTAAAATTAAATAATTTAAATAATTAAAATGTGTTATTCTGCTGTGCATATTAGCACCAAAATAATAACAAAAACATTTACAACTATGCTCAGTCGCGTTGTGTTCACCATGCATTTTCCTTGTGCCTTTGCAATGATGTAAGGTGACTGCAAACCCACCTGGGTTCGATTAAAACTACTGAGTGTGAAAGCAGACCAATGCTATGGGCAGTGCCGGGAACAATCGCCACGAGCGCGGACTGCAGCAAACGAGCCCAGTGTAAAAGCCCTCTGAGAGACAATGCCACTCTGAGAGGCTCTTTTTATACCTAATCATGTTGCCAATTCACCTAATAATTAGCAAATTGGTCCTCCAGCATTCGATATGTTATCTATTTTCTATTGTGAATAAAATAGAAGTTTATGAGATCTGTAAATGTTTCCATTCCTTCTTTAATCACAATTTGTACAGTGTCCCAACTTTTTAGGAATCGGGTTTGTATAATATTTATGCTGCTTTCCATTATAAAGTATTGTATGTTTCTCTTTTCTAGCTACTGGTGGTGGTTTCATTTGTTTCTCTACTAAATCGTTGGTTTCATATTTCACTAATACGTCCCTTCTCATAATTGGCCAATCATAGTCTTTCATCGCTTTATTTACATAATTTGCTTATCGTGTCCTCTGTATAGTATTGCCTATTGTGGCCATCAGGTAAAACTGAATATTATTGTTTGTTTAACCCTCACATAATTGGCCTTTCATAACTTTTCATAATTTATTCACAAAACTTTCATGACCCATTGTGTGGCACTTTCGCATAGCACAGCTTTAGCTATTACATATAAGCATGGCCTATTACCAGGGCTGGGAAGGTTACTTTTATATTTCACTACTGATTACAAAATACACATTTTAAAAAGTAATAAGGTATTGTATTTTGTTAGATTACTCAGGTTTAGTAATAATCTAAATACTTTAGAATACTTTGAAAAACTTAAGCTATGTAATGCAAAGGAACATATTAACTTGATATCTTGATTTTATGTTTTCCAACTTTAAATAAACGAGAGTGGTTGGAATCCTCCGTGGAAGAGTATGCTGCATTTTGTTTTCCAGGAAATACTTAATATCTCCATCAGACAACGCTTTCACTGTAAGGGGATTCAGTGATTGGAAACACGCTGTAGAGGCAGGAAACTTATTTTATTTAGCAGTCATAGAATGCATAATTTGTTTATAATTTTATCTTATTTTTATCGTGACTTTTAAAAAAATGTTTGCGTAAAGTTTGAACCGATGTCGAATGTGCATCGGGTCAGTGAAAAATCATTATACATTTTCTTCTTTTTCGAATAGTGACGATGATTAGTAGTACTTATTACTTTGTTTTATAGGCTAAAATAAATTACATCGATACCAAACGCCCACTGACACTCACCCCCTCACGTCACAGAAGTCAGTTAATTCTCAGCACATACAGACTCTTTTACCTAGATATCACACTATAGAGATTGTGTCTGTTCCCCGAACTAGAAAAATACAAAAAACCGTCCAAATCAATTTAAGAGTAACAATTTAATTGAGGTTCAACAACTAAAAAAAACAGATGCAATACAGATAAACAAATGATAAAGCTTGGCTTATTAAATATCAGGTCCCTTTCTACGAAAGCATTTTTTGTAAATAATATGATCACTGATCTTAATCTAGTTGTGCTCTGTTTGACAGAAACCTGGCTAAAACCTGATGATAATAATACTTTAAATGAGTCCACCCCCCAAGATTACTGTTATAATCATGAGCCACGTCCAAATGGCAAAGGGGGAGGTGTTGCTTCAATTTATAACAATGTTTTCAGGATTTTTTCAGAGGACAGGCTTCAAGTATAACTCGTTTAAAGTAAAGGTGCTTCATATGACAATATCCAGAGAAACAAATGTTAATGATAAATCCTGTTATGTTTGTACTGGCTACTGTATACAGGCCACCAGGGCACCATACAGACTTTATGAATGAGTTTGGTGATTTTACATCCGAGTTAGTTCTGGCTGCAGATAAAGTTTTAATAGTTGGTGATTTTAATATCCATGTCGATTATGAATAAGATGCATTGGGATCAGCATTTATAGACATTCTGAACTCTATTGGGGTTAGACAACACGTTTCAGGACCTACTCATTATCAAAATCATACTCTAGATTTAATACCGTCACATGGAATTGATGTTGATGGTGTTGAAATTATGCAGCCAAGTGATGATATCTCAGATCATTATTTAGTTTTGTGCAAACTTCATATAGCCTAAATTGTAAATTCTACTTCTTGTTACAAGTTTTGTAGAACCATCACTTCTACCACAAAAGACGGCCTTTAAAGTATTCTTCCTTATGTATCCGAATTTCTTTGCATATCCAAAAGCTCAGAACAACTTGATGATATAGCAGAAACTATGGACTCTCTCTTTTCTAGCATTTTAAATACAGTTGCTCCTTTACACTTAAGGAAGGTTAAGGAAAACAGTCTGACACCATGGTATAATGAGGACACTCGCACCCTAAAGAGAGCAGCCCGAAAAATGGAACGCAACTGGAGGAAAACAAGACAAGAGGTATTTCGTATTGCTTGGTGGGAAAGTAACCTATCCTACAGAAAATCATTAAAAACTGCTAGATCTAATTTCATTTCATCAAATTTAGAAGAAAACAAACATAACCCCAGGTATTAATTCAACACAGTGGCTAACTTAATGAAAAATAAAGCATCAATAGTGTTGACATTTTCCAACATCACAGCAGTAATTTACATTTTTGCATTTACATTTATTAATTTAACTGATGCCTTTATCCAAAGCGACTTACAATTGCTATATATGTCAGAGGTCACACGCCTCTGGAGCAACTAGGGGGTTAAGTGTCTTGCTCAGGGACACATTGGTGTAGTAATGAGTTTATGAACTACTTTGCTTCTTAAAATCGATACTATTAGAAATAAAATTGTAACCATTCAGACATCAGCTACAGTATTGCATCAGACAGTGCACTATAGATCCCCTGAGGAACAGTTCCATTCATTTTCTATTATAGGAGAGGAAGAATTGTATAAACTTGTTAAATCATCTAAACCAACAACATGTATGTTAGACCCTTTTCCATCTAAGCTCCTAAAAGAGGTGCTTCCAGAAGTCATAGATCCTTTTCTGACTTTTATTACCGAGCAAGGACACCGACAGGGCACTTGAGTATTGCTTTTCTCTTTCTTTACTTTTTGTATAGCCTCTCAAATATATCTTACACTTGTAGTCACTATGTGCTTTCAGATCTCTACTATCACTACTAACACTCGGAGAGCACGCTATGTACGTCGCAGGAAGGCCTGTCTGACAAACCTACGCCATGTCCCTCTGACCTCTACTACTATGCTCTCTATTCCAGTTTCTGGAACTGCCAGTCTGCAGTTAACAAAGCAGACTTCATTTCTTCTATTGCTACTCATTCCGGCCTTAACCTCATGAGACTTGGATCAAACCTGAAGATACTGCCACCCCTGCAGCCCTCTCCACTAATTTCACTTGTTCCCACACTCCTCGTACCACTGGGAGGGGTGGAGGTACGGGTCTCCTTATATCCAAAGAATGGAAATTTGATCTTCAGCCATCACCTACAGATACTGGTTCATTTGAATTACATGCCATTACTGTAACCCACCCTGTTAAAATCCACTTTGTGGTCATTTATCGTCCCCCAGATCAACTGGGAAACTTCTTGGAGGAGTTGGATGTGCTGCTATCAAACTTTCCTGAAGATGGTACTCCTCTGGTACTGCTTGGTGACTTCAACATCCACCTAGATAAACCCCAGGCTGCGGACTTCAAAACTCTGCTCACCTCATTTGACCTCAAGCTAGTGTCTACTACTGCGACTCACAAATCGGGCAACCAACTGGACCTCATCTACACACGCTGTTGCTCTGTGGACACCTCTTCAGTTGCTTCACTGCACACCTCTGATCACTTCCTCATTACTGCTAACCTAGCACTTACTCCTGAAGTGGCACACACTCCAACGCAAGTCACCTTTCGACGGAACCTATGCTCACTCTCTCCATCTCGCTTATCTGCTGTGGTTTCATCCTCTCTTCCACCAGTCTCTCAGTTTTCTGCTCTGGACACGAACAGTGCTACGGACACTCTTTGCTCCACTTTAACATCTTGCTTGGACAACTTTTGCCCACTGTTGTCTAGACCAGCACGCACTGCCCCATCTGCCCCCTGGCTGTCCGAGGTTCTCAGTGAACATCGCTCTAAACTCTACTGACCTCAGTGTGTATCAATCTCTCCTCTCTTCCTCTCTGCAAATGTCTTCACAGCTAAAACATCCTACTACCACAACAAAATTAACAGCTGCTGTGACGCTCGGACACTCTTCAAGACTTTTTCTTCTCTTCTTAATCCGCTGCCTCCACCTCCTCCATCAACTCTTACAGCGGATGACTTTGCAACTTTCTTCACAAATAAGACAAGATCCATCCTCAACTGAGACTGCTCTGCTCTCGGTTACTGAAGCCCTGCGACTAGCAAGAGCAGCATCAAAATCCTCGGTACTCATCTTACTGGACCTGTCTGCTGCTTTTGACACTGTTAATCACCCTCAGAAAGATGGGCATCTCTGGAACTGCTCTCCTGTGGGTTAAGTACTACCTCTCTGACAGATCCTTCAGTGTGTCTTGGAGGGGTGATGTTTCAAAGTCACACCACCTTGTTACTGGGGTTCCTCAAGGCTCAGTACTTGGACCACTTCTCTTCTCCATTTACATGACATCTTTAGGATCTGTCATTCAGAAGCATGGCTTTTCTTATCACTGCTATGCTGATGACACCCAACTCTACTTCTCATTCCAGCCAGATGACCCGACGGTAGCTGCTCGCATTTCAGCCTGTCTGAGTGACATTTCTAGCTGGATGAATGACCATCACCTTCAGCTTAACCTTACAAAGACTGAACTACTGGTGGTTCCAGCTAACCCATTGTTTCATCACAACTTCTCTATACAGCTGGGCTCGTCAACCATAACTCCTTCGAGGACAGCCAGAAACCTAGGAGTTGTGATGGATCATCAATTAAGCTTCACTGGCCACATTGCTACAACGACCCGGCCCTGCAGGTTTGCCTTATACAACATTAGGAAGATTAGACCCTTCCTGTCAGAGCAAGCAACCCAACTTCTTGTCCAAGCTCTTGTTCTCTCCAGACTGGACTATTGTAATGATCTGGCGGGCCTTCCTGCATGTACTGTCAAGCCTCTGCAAATGATCCAGAATGCAGCAGCGAGGGTTGTCTTCAATGAGCCAAAAAAAGCTCATGTCACTCCTCTCCTCATCAGGTTACACCGTCTACCAGTAGCCGCTCGCATCAAATTCAAGGTACTGATGCTTGCCTACAAGACGACCACTGGCACGGCACCAACTTACCTAAACTCACTGGTTAAATTCTATGTGCCCTCCAGAAGTTTGCGCTCTGCAAGTGAACAACGCCTTGTGGTGCCATCCCAAAGAAATTCTAAATCACTCTCACGGACCTTTTCCTGGACTGTGCCCAGCTGGTGGAATGACCTCCCAATCTCAATTCGTACAGCTTTACTCTTTACTCATTTTCAAGAAACATCTAAAGACTCATCTTTTTCGCCTGCACTTAACCTACTAACACCAGTACTTTTCCTTTTCTTGTCTTTTTCATTAAAAAAAATAATAAAAAATACCTGGCTATGCGTTCTATACTAGACTAACTGAGACTTGTCATGGCACTTGTATACTGTTGTTGTTCTCTTGTTGACCTGACTGCTTCTATTGTTCTCATTTGTAAGTCGCTTTGGATAAAAGCGTCTGCTAAATGTTTAAATGTAATGTAAATGTATTAATTCCTCATTGTCATTAGGATATGTCCTCATCAAAAAAAACACAACATGACCTCAAAGAACTAGTTGATTATAGATCGATCTCGAATCTCCCTTTAATGTCCAAGATACTTGAAAAGGTAGTATCCTCACAATTATATTCCTTCTTAGAGAAAAATGGTATCTGTGAGGATTTCCAGTCAAGATTTAGACCATATAATAGTACTGAGACTGCTCTCCTTAGAGTTACAAATGACCTGCTCTTATCGTCTGATAGTGGTTGTATCTCTCTATTAGGGCTATTGGATCTTAGTACTGCGTTTGACACTATTGACCACAATATTCTTTTGCATAGACTAGAACACTTTGTTGGGATTAATGGATGTGCATAAGCATGGCTTAAATCGTACTTATATGACCGCCATCAATTCGTAGCAGTGAATGAAGAGGTATCATATCGATCACAAGTGCAGTATGGAATACCTCAAGGCTCAATACTAGGCCCATTACTCTTCATGCTTTACATGTTTCCCTTGGGAGATATCATCAGGAAACATGGTGTTAGATTTCACTGTTCTGCTGATGACACTCAGCTCTATATTTTTTCGCGGCCAGGCGAAAACATATTTCGTACTGCTAAATTCTGAAAAAAACAGAGGTGTTAATTATAAGACCTAAAAACTCTGCATGTAATAATAACCTAGAACGCTGTCTAAGACTTGATGGTTGCTCTGTCAATTCTTCGTCATCAGATAGGAACGTAGGTGTGCTATTTGATAGCAATCTTTCCTTATAAAGCCACGTTTCAAGCATTGTAAAACAGCATTTTTCCATCTCAAAAATATAACTAAATTACGGCCTATGCTCTCAATGTCAAATGCAGGAATGTTAATCCATGCATTTATGACCTCAAGGTTAGATTATTGTAATGCTTTATTGGATGGTTGTTCAGCACGGTTGGTAAACAAACTCCAAGTAGTCCAAAATGCAGCAGCTAGAGTTCTTACTAGAACCAGGAAATATGACCATATTAGTCCAGTTCTGTCCACACTGCACTGGCTCCCTATTAAACATTGTATAGATTTTTAAATCTTGCTTAGTACTTATAAAGCCCTGAATGGTTTAGCACCTCAGTATTTGAATGAGCTCTTGTTACATTACAATACTCCATGTCCGCTGCGTTCTCAAAACTCAGGCAATTTGATAATACCTACAATAACAAAATCAACTGCGGGTGGCAGATCCTTTTCCTATTTAGCACCTAAACTCTGGAATTACCTACCTAACATTGTTCGGGAGGAATACACACTCTTGCAGTTTAAATCTAGATTAAAGACCCATCTCTTTAACCTGGCTTACACATAACATACTAATATGCTTTTAATATCCAAATCATCAAAGGATTTTAAGGCTGCATTAATTAGGTAAACCGGAACCGGGAACACTTCCCATAACACCCTATGTACTTGCTACATCATTAGAAGAATGGCATCTACGCTAATATTAGTCTGTTTCTCTCTTATTCCGAGGTCACCGTAGCCACCAGATCCAGTCTGTATCCAGATCAGAGGGTCACTGCAGTCACCCGGATCCAGTACGTATCCAGACCAGATGGTGGATCAGCACCTAGAAAGGACCTCTACAGCCCTGAAAGACATCAGAGATCAGGACAACTAGAGCCCCAGATACAGATCCCCTGTAAAGATCTTGTATCAAACGACCACCGGGACAAGACCACAGGAAACAGATGATTCTTCTGCCAACCTGACTTTACTGCAACCGGGAATTGAACTGCTGGTTTAGTCTGGTCAGAGGAGAACTTGCCCCCCAACTGAGCCTGGTTTCTCCAAAGGTTTTTTCTCCATTCTGTCACCGATGGAGTTGTGGTTCCTTGCCGCTGTCACCTCTGGCTTGCTTAACTGGGATCACTTAATTTACAGCGATATCGTTGACTTGATTGCAAATGATTGCACAGGTACTATTTAAACTGAACTGAGATGACATCATTGAATTCATTGATGAACTGCCTTTAACTATCATTTTGCATTATTGACACATTGTTTTTTCTAATTAATGTTGTTCAGTTGCTTTGACGCAATCATTTTTGTTTAAAGTGCTATATAAATAAAGGATACTTGACTTGACTAATAATAATTAAAGCTGTAAGCAGTGATGAAAGGGCCCTCGCACCCGGGCTAACGTCACCCAATGGCTATTCGAAACAGCGAACAGTAGGCAATATCCTTTTAAAATGGTTAATGTTGGATAAATGCGTCAAATTCACTTATGTGTGCGAAACTTCCTGCTGCCAGTTGGTGGCGCTATGACTATAACTGGATATTGACATGTAGATGTCTTCAGACCAGGACCCTTACCAAACATGTGAAGTTTGGGGCAGATTGGATATTGCATGTTTAAGTTAGTGTAAAACAAGTAATTTCCTGTTGCCAGCAGGTGGGCCTATAATTATAATTTAATATTGACCTTTAGTTATGCTCAGGCCGGGACTCTTATCAAATTTGTTCAATTTGGGGCAGATCGGGCATTGCTTGCCTGAGTTACAGCAACTTCCTGTTTCACTAAATTAGTGTCTTTAACACTGAGCTAAGTGTTGCTAGCATGTTTTAATATGTTTCTAGCATGTTGGCAGCCTATTTAACACTTATTTATACTTTTTAATATGTTCCTAGGAGTCCATAACAGTGTTAACCTTGTCACATCCTGTTGCCAGCAGGTGGTGCTATGACTATAACTAAATTTGGGCTTGGGAGTTTGTTCAGGGTATAACACCTATCAAACGTGTGAAGTTCGGGGCAGATCGGACATTGGTTGCCTGAGTTACAACAATTTCCTGTTTCATAGTATTAATAGCATGCTTCAACACTTAGTAAATGTTGTTAGCATGTTTGAGAATATTTCTAGCATGTTTAGTTTTGTTTGCTAATAGTGCATACCAGTGTAAAACATTTCACATCCTGTTGCCAGTAGGTGGCACTATAGCTATAACCAAATATGAACATGTAGATGTGTTCAGGACAGGACTCTAATCCAATTTGTGAAGTTTGAGTCAGATTGGACATTGTATGCATGAGTTATTTCTTGTTTCACTGCATTAATGGCATTCTTTAGCACTGAGCTAACACTGATGCTAGAAAGAAAAGAAAAAAAGTGCCTTATTGCTGCCGTTGAAACATTTTCGAGAGAACTCGGCTTTATGGGGAAAACTAGTCAGTCATCATATTATGTGAATTAGTCATCTGCGCATGCTATTGATGGATTGTTGACCACTTGGGCCCACTCCAAATTACAGACTGACCCATGGTGGAGAGTGGATCTACTGAAAGTATACAAAGTGAACAGTCACCATTACTAATAGACGTGACTATGCTTGGAGGATAAAAGTTCTCCAAAGTGAATCGCATTTTTGAGGGCCTAAACATGCTCCAATCGTCACGAAACTGCACACGCATCAGAACTGGTGAAATGTACATCTGATATAGGTTTCAGATGTGGGTGTGGCAAAATGGTTCGATAGCGCCACCTGTTAAATTTCAATGGAGTGCACCTTGAGCTACATTTCATGTACATGCATGAAAATCAGTACATACGTGTAGCATACCATTTTTTTGTGCAGTTTTTGCCAGTTCAATTAATCGTATTTTGACATACTCCTCCTACAGTTTTAATCGGATTATCCTTAAATTTGGTGAGGGTAGGGCTGGGCGATATATCTAACGATATGATCATGCACATTTAATCAGAAAAGCTGCTTTCGTGATTACCGCTAAATTGGCATCACCTGCTTATAATTGGAGCAGCATTTAATAGACAGACTCGTAGATCGCTGACAAGCTGCGCAATATCGTGTTCAATGTCCCAGATAAATCACCTTAGATAATGAACGCGACATTGCGTAGCTTGTCAGTGATCTATGGTTCTGTCTATTAAATGCTGCTCCATTTAAAAGCAGGTGATCATTACATAGACATCATCAAGCATCATCTACAGCATCAAATTTACATACACCAGCGAGCAAATATTTAACATAAGATTTGATTTTTAAAGTAGATCTTAAAAAAGAAAAAAAACAACAACTTTAAAGATCAAGTCACAAGCAAAACCAGTGTTAGGTATGGTAAGATTAAAGGATTATAGATGACAGGAGAGGCAAGGATCAAAATGCAAATCGACTCCAGATGCTCCTCAACAAACACAACCATGATTGGAGAAGGGAGGTGGAGCAGGGGCAGGCCCAGATGGAGGGCCAAGAAGGAAACCAAGGAAAAATTTGAATGTATGTTCCGCACCGCGGAGAGTTCACCCGATCACTACGTCAAAACCGAAAGTAAAACACAAATTCAAATCAATTTTAATATGCCACGTTTTGAGAGCGACTCCCTGATGTGCTGAAATGTAATTTAATTTGAGTTTTACAAATCATTGCAAAGCAACTTTACAGAAAAATTAAGTTTCTACAATATTTAGTAGTAGTTTATCAGTGGTGGCTGTCAGTTTTTGTGCATATGACAGGAATTTTCAGGAAAATCTATAAATAATATTATATGATGCAGTCACACTTGTCGCAATATTTGTTAGTTCTGTTGTTGATTCAGGGTTAGCATCATCTGAGGTCCTCTGAGGGTCAGCATCATCTCTTCTCAGGTGTTCTGGATCCAGACTGGAGCTTGTGTAAATCCTAGTTACCACGGGATGAAGATCCCAGCAGAAACAGAGAAACAAATAGAGACATCATTAGCATAGCTGCTGTTTCAAACAAGTAAAAATTATTCGATTAACCCAAGCTAAAGAATAAGAATGTGCATTTGATCAGATACAACTGCAGTCACAAATTAAGAGATGTATTATTCGAATGCAGACTTATCCTTGGCCACTAAAAAGGAAAAGAAAATTTAGATACTCAAAAATTAAGTAGATAACCACACTAAATACAAATGTGAGATGATTGTAAAGTCTCATTTGATAAAAGCAAAGCTTTATCAGGCAAACCAAGAATCAACAATAGAGGATCCATGACCAAATCCTTATCAAAGATATTACTCATTTCAGATACAATCTTGGCCCAGTATACTTGCAACTGATTACATGACCAAAGACAGTGAGTGAGAGTGCCAACTTCTGTTTTGCACTTAAGGCATAGCGGTAAAAGGGTGTTACATGCATGTCTATGGTTTGGTGAAATATAAAAAATAATTCCAAATGTAACATCAAATGTAACACTAAGAACCATATATAATAAACTCACTGACTTCTTTCCAGGTGTTGGAAAAAGTAGTTTTTCTATAGGAGACAGACTTCTATTAGAACATAACGAGGTATCCTTCAAAATATAGTTCCTAATATAAAAAACGAAAGAAGTCCTGTTTTAATCATTTATATTTCTGTCTCAGATCCTCAAAGGACATTAGGCCTTCTTCATCAAACACATCCATAGGCCGGTTTATACCTTGATTCACCCAAAATTTAAACCTCCCATCAAATCTGCCTGGAGGGATGTCTGGGTTATTCACAATTGGTGTACGAGCAGAGGTTAATTTAGTTCTTTCCTCGAAATGACAAACAGCCCTCCATGCCTTAAGTGCATTTATAGTTACAGGGTTAATTTTTTTGAAAAACAACGGATCCACAAGGGGAAAGTTTGACAATGACTGTTCAAGATCCAACCAAGTAGAGGAGTTATCGAGAACAACCCAATTAGAAATGTATCCTAAATGAGCAGACCATTGATATAGCTTAATATTAGGTAAGTCCAGACCTCCATTTGAGCCTGGTAACTGTAGAGCAGAAAACTTCAACCTTGGTTTGCTCCAAATAAAGGAGCTAAGCCAACCGTTCATGTCCTTTAAAACCTTTTTAGAGAACAGAATAGGTATCAGCTTGAGAAGGACAGTCATTTTTATAAGAGCCATTCTACCCAGTCATTTTAAAAAATGAAATAGGTAAAGGGTCTTGTTGGTTTAAATCTTCTCTAATTTTACTAAGCAATGGGTAAAATGGGTAAAATTATCTTTGAATAGATTTTTAAATATGGAGCTCACAAAAAATAGCTAAATATATAAATCCTCCAGGGGACCACTTAAATGAAAATGGGGGACTATTATCTAGAATTGTTTTCATAAAACCAACAGGCATAGCATCTGGCTTAATTTGATTTTGTATCCTGAGAAAGTATTAATAATGCTAAGAAGTGATGGTACTGAAGAATCAGGATTTTAAATAAAAAATTAGCACATCATCTGCATAAAGGGTAATTTATGATGTTTTTCTTCAGTCTGTAGACCTTCAATTGAAGGCTCTGCTCTGATCGCTTCAGCTAAGGGTTCAATAGCGAGTGCTAAAAGCAAGGGTGATAATGGGCACCCCGCCTAGTCCATATATCTAATGAAAAACATGCTAACCTAGAATCGTTACAAAAGTTTTAGGTTCCTCATATAACACTCTAATCCATCTGATGAAAGTGTCTCCAAGATTACATTTTTCCAAAACAAAAAGTAAATATGACCACTCAATGCGGTCAAATGCTTTCTCTGCATTGAATTAAAATGGCAATGAAATAAAAGCACCTACCCATCTTGATGCACATAAATCATATGCTAGAATGCTATTTATAGACTATTGTTCAGCTTTTAACTCAATGGTCCCAACAAAGTTCTTTCACAAATTGAAATGTCTTGGACTCGATGATGCCATTTGTAAATGGATTTTAAATTTCCCCACTTGTTGACCACAAAGGGTCAAAATTAATGGCTGTATTTCAGACGAGTTGTATGTTAGCACTGTATCTTGAGCCCCCTATTGTTCACATTGTATACTCATGACCTTGTAGCATCCTATGATAATAATATGATAATCAAATATGCCGATGATACAACTATCATTGGGCTGATTATTTCAAACAATGAATCTCAGTATCGCGAGGAGGTGGAGAATCTTGTTCAATGGAGTAAAAAAAACAACTTGCTTTTGAACACTTCAAAAGACTCTTTCTCATGACTTGAACTGGAGCTCTAATACAACTAGCATTGCTAAGAAAGCGAGACAGCCCCTCTTCTTTTTATGTAGGCTTCGAGAGTTTACTTGAAATACTAAGATTCTTTTGAATTTTTACTACTGTGTAATTGAGAGTGTTCTAACTAGTTGTATTACTTTGTGGTTTGGTAATCTCACCTTGAAAGAGAAGAAGGCTTTGAACAAAGTGGTTCGCTCAGCCAGCAGGATCATTGGCTGCTCCTGGAGGTTACATATAGAACTAGACTTTTGAATCGAGCTTTAAAACTTGTCAACGATGCCTCAGGCCATCCTGCAGGGACCTTCTTTGAGATGCTTCCCTCAGGGAGAAGGTATCGCTCGGTCAAATGTTCTACTGATCGCCATTTAAACAGTTTCTTTCCCCAAGCTGTAATCATTTTAAACAAAGCACTTTAAATTAGGCACTTTAAATTTATGTGTGGTTTTATTGTACAGCATTTTACTTTTGAGCTTTTATGTGGCATCTGCTTGTCTGTTTTATGTTATGTCCTTTATGTGTCTGACATTGTACTTTGAGCTTCTTGCACATCTTTTCCAATGTGGTTTTATACTGCAAATGGCTAATAAAGTGAACTGTGAACTGTGTGCCATTCCTTATAGAATTCACAAAATATGGCATCTGTACCAGGAACTTTTCTGTTCTGCATCTTTGAAATTGCCTGTTTTAACTCTACATTAGAGATAGAAGCACTTAATTTTGCCTTCTGCTCTACTGAAATAGTTGGTAAACTAATTTAGGAAAAAAATCTTCTAATAAGGTACAGGTCCTTCTCAAAAAAGTTCATTATTTTCTGTAATGTAATGATAAAAATTAAACTTTCATATATTTTAGATTCATTGCACACCAACTGAAATATTTCAGGTCTTTTATTGTTTTAATACTGATGATTTTGGCATACAGCTCATGAAAACCCAAAATTCCTATCTCAAACAATTAGCATTTCATGAAAAGGTTCTCTAAACGAGCTATTACCCTAATCATCTGAATCAACTAATTAACTCTAAACACCTGCAAAAGATTCCTGAGGCTTTTAAAAACTCCCAGCCTGGTTCATTACTCAAAACCGCAATCATGGGTAAGATTGCCGACCTGACTGCTGTCCAGAAGACCATCATTGACACCCTCAAGCGAGAGGGTAAGACACAGAAAGAAATTCCTGAACAAATAGGCTGTTCCCAGAGTGCTGTATCAAGGCACCTCAGTGGGAAGTCTGTGGGAAGGAAAAAGTGTGGGAAAAAACGCTGCACAATGAGAAGAGATGACCGGACCCTGAGGAAGATTGTGGAGAAGGAGCGATTCCAGACCTTGGGGAACCTGCGGAAGCAGTGGACTGAGTCTGGAGTAGAAACATCCAGAGCCACCGTGCACAGGCGTGTGCAGGAAATGGGCTACAGAGAAGCAGCACTGGACTGTTGCTCAGTGGTCCAAACTACTTTTTTCAGATGAAAGCAAATTTTGCATGTCATTCGTAAATCAAGGTGCCAGTCTGGAGGAAGACTGGGGAGAAGGAAATGGCAAAATGCCTGAAGTCCAGTGTCAAGGACCCACAGTCAGTGATGGTCTGGGGTGCCATGTCAGCTGCTGGTGTTGGTCCACTGTGTTTTATCAAGGGGAGGGTCAATGCAGCTAGCTATCAGGAGATTTTGGAGCACTTCATGCTTCCATCTGCTGAAATGCTTTATGGAGATGAAGATTTTGTTTTTCAGCACGACCTGGCACCTGCTCACAGTGCCAAAACCACTGGTAAATGGTTTACTGACCATGGTATTACTGTGCTCTCCTGACCTGAACCCCATAGAGAATCTGTGGGATATTGTGAAGAGAAAGTTGAGAGACTCTGGATGAGCTGAAGACCGCTATCGAAGCATCCTGGGCCTCCATAACACCTCAGCAGTGCCACAGGCTGATTGCCTCCATGCCACAACGCATTGAAGCAGTCATTTCTGCAAAAGCATTCCCGACCGACCAAGTATTGAGTGCATAACTGAACATAAGTATTTGAAAGTTGACTTTTTTTGTATTAAAAACACTTTTCTTTTATTGGTCGGATGAAATATGCAAATTTTTTGAGATAGGAATTTTGGTTTTTCATGAGCTGTATGCCAAAATCATCAGTATTAAAACAATAAAAGACCTGAAATATTTCAGTTCGTGTGCAATGAGTCTAAAATATATGAAAGTTTAATTTCTATCATTACATTATGGAAAATAATGAACTTTTATCACAATATGCTAATTTTTTGAGAAGGACCTGTAGTATTATTACTAGACACTTCAGTACTGTAGCATCAAGATTACTATATGAATCTAGAAGAGATAATTCTCTTCTAGATTTATATAGTAATCCCTGAATATGTTATTAATTGACGTACGATCAGAATGTATCTTTGTTTGTTTTGTGTCTAGTATTGATATGATTGACTGTGAATCACTTTTCTTTTTAGTCACTTCACAAATTTTTTATTTGTATTCTGCATCCTGGGTAAGCAGTGAGTCTATAGAGCACCTCAATGCTTCTCTTTCTTTAAGTAATGCCTCATCCACAGTCTTAATATAATTTTCAAGGTCTCCTCTAATAATCTTCTTGTCTCATTTTGTTTAAGTTTCTTAGAAATAGAAAAGGAAAAAATTAATCCAACTTATATAAGCTTTACAATTTAATTTATAAGCATTAAAATTATAGAAATATGTAAATTCCACAGAGAAAAAAGGTTTAAAGGAACACTCCACCGTTTTTTGAAATAGGGCTTATTCACATTATTTCCTACATTTAGATAGGTGGGCAAATGCATTTTTGTGTCAGTGCATGCATTGTTTTAGTTTGACTGGGTCGGCGTTAGCTTAGCTTAGCACAATGAATGGAATCCTTTGTTGCCAGCTAGCATGGCCTGAGTAAAAGTGATCAAAAAATTAAAAAAAACCCCACCTAATTACTTATTGTGGCCTGCGTATTCACAGCGAGTACAAATAGCGATCCAGATTAACACTAGGCGATTTCCTAGGCAGATATTGACTTGGGACTATATTATGGGGAAGCACAGGCAAAGCACTGCTGCTTAGGCGAAGCACTGCTACTTCGGCGCAGAGAATCACGCAACACATTAAATCCCACGACTTCCGTCAACATACCGGCGTGAATAGTAGCTGCCTGGCTATTTTCCTTACAGTACACGAATGGTGATGAACATGGCTGATTTTGAGATAGACGAAGAGGGTGATTTCTCAGACAGTCAAGAACCAGAACCATACCTATTTGAACCAGAGTTTACGGAAGACGAGCTGCGTGCTTTGGAAATAGAACGACAGGAGGAGGTTGAGATCGCTCAACAGCCTGAGGACGTGAGGATGAGAGCCAAAATGAACTGGTGGTGTGAATGTGGGGGAATATGCCAATCTATAACCGACGGAAATAGAGTGTCTGTGCTGTAGAGCAGTGGTTTTCAAACCCTGGGTCGCGACCCTCGGGTGGGTCGCCAGAATTAAAAAATGGGTCGCCAGTGATTTTCCTTTTTTTTTTTTTTTTTACTCAATTAATTAATTCCGTTTTCTAATCATAGTAAAATTAATAATAATAACTTTGAATAGAAGTACACTGAAAAATCATTCAAATACAAGCAAAATAAATAAATAAAATGAATAAATAAAAAAACTAAAAAAAAAATCTTGCATGCAGTGTTGTTGATATACAGCCATTTTCTTTTTCTCACTGAGATGGAGGAGCGCCTCGCTGTACTTGCTGAGATGATGCAACATCTTAGGTAGCGTGACATTAGTAGCCCGTATTTAATTTATTTTATGCTGAACATGAGCAAGCCAAAGTCAAAAAGCATTTATGATTTTTTCACAAGAAAAAGAGGGCCAGAGACAGAGACCCCTTTAAATGAAGCAGCAGAAAACGCAGCCAGTCGTCAAACCCTACCGCAAACAGCGGAGATCAGCAGGGAAGTTAACGAAGGTGATGCATGTGAACAGAGTAGCAGTACTTGCCCAGCAAAAAAAAAGCAGAAATCCGGAGTAAGGCCATATAAAGATGATTTTTTGAAGTTTGGGTTTGTCAACTGTTCGGACGCAGTCCGTGCTGCAATACCAATGTGCGTAATATGCGGTGAAAAGTTGGCAAATGAAAGTTTGAAACCAGCGAAGTTGGAAAGACATTTAAGAACACGCCATGCAGATCTCGCGGACAAACCATTATCTTTTTTTCAGAGGAAGTCTCAAGAAATTAAGTCATCAGCTCAGTTACTCAGCAGAAGTGTGACATACAATGACAAATTGCACTTGGCATCTTATAAAGTTTCATATCGTGTTGCCAAAGAAAAAGCGCCACACACAATTGCAGAGCGATTAATATTGCCTGCTGCAATAGACATAGTTAATACAGTTCTGGATGAAAAGGCATCTGAAAAGCTAAAACTAATTCCTCTTAGCGACAATACGGTGTCACGTCGAATTGTGGACATTGCCCAGAATTTAGAAGAACAGCTCATAGCGAGAACTGAAGTCAGCGAGGGATTTTGCTATTCAGCTGGATGAGAGCACTGACGTTGCATCAAGCGCTACGTTACTTGTTTATGTTTGGTACATTTGGCAAGCTGAATTTCTTGAAGATCTTCTGTGCTGCCTAACTTTGCCTTCTAGCACGTCAGGAGCACACATTTTTGAACAATTAAATGCATTCATAACAAAAAGCAGTCTGGATTGGGCCAATTGCAAAGGCATCACCAGCGACGGGGCGGCCAACCTAACTGGCAAAAATAGTGGAGTTGTCAGAAGGATTAAGGATGCAGCAGGACAAAACATTGTTTGGTACCATTGTTTTATTCATCGTGAGGCGTTGGCATCAAAAGGAATCCCACATGAGCTTGAACTAGTGATGAGAGACACTGTCAAAGTTGTGAACTACATTAAAGGCAGTGCTCTTAATAGCCGACTTTTCGAGGCACTGTGTGTTGAAATGGGAGCCGAGCACAAACATTTACTCTTTCATACAGACGTGAGATGGCTGTCGAAGGGTAGGGTGCTCAGCCGAGTGTACGAATTGAGGGATGAAATACGTGCTTTTCTTACTGATAAACTGTCACCTCTCACAAGCAAATTCAGTGATGAGAAATGGCTTTTAACCCTTTCTTATCTGGCTGACATATTTTCTGTTCTAAACGAACTGAATCTAAAACTACAAGGACGGGAAGACAACATTTTCAGACATTGCGAACAAATTCAGGCTTTCCAGAAATCACTCGAACTCTGGCAGCTGCGACTCAAAACCGCGAGCTACTATATGTTCCCGACAATGATGAAACGCATTGAAGAAAACGATGTGCCCAACGAATCGGTCGCTGGCCTGACGCGTCTCATTCAGGCACATCTGGATGAACTGATGGGGAAATTTTCTCGCTACTTTCCCCATGCGAAGTTCGATGAATCAAAAGACAAGCGGTGGGTGAAAAATCCATTTGACTTTGAAACTCCAGATTCAATTGCTGAACTGAATTTAACTCCTTCTGAAGAATCAGAAATGATCCAACTAACCAGTGACAACACTTTGAAAACTCGTCACAAAACAGAAACATTGTCTTCGTTCTGGATTGGCCTCTTCCCCGAGTATCCCATGCTTAGCAAAGCAAGCATTTCATTGCTACTACCCTTCACCACTACCTATATGTGTGAAACTGGATTCTCAGTTTTAACCAAAATGAAGACGAAACAACGAAACAAACTGAATGCTTCTCCGGACATGAGTGTTGCCCTCTCATCCTGCGAACCGGCTTGGGACCAAATTATGCAGAATAAGCAGGCCCACCTTTCTCATTAATATATATTAGGCCTACTCCTTCGCTCCAACGTCAGCAACACACGCGCGCGCGCGCACACACACCCAGTTCAGTGAACATGAGCCTTTGTCTTCTGTCACAAACACGCACACACACTTATTTCAGATCAATAGGATAATTGTTTTCCTTCTGTTTCCTTATTTTTTGCTTTTAAACAGTTTGTGAGAGTGTGTGTGATTTTGGTTGTTTGTTACTTGTTCTGTTCTGAATATCACATTTAAAGGATTTGTTCTGGAATATGTTTTGTGTATTTTTTAAGCACGCAGCAAACGATAGTAGACTTTTAACTGGTTAAAATTCTTATGATGGTTAATGGTTAACAGGTTAATGAGCATCCCATAGCTAGATCAAATTAGTGCAGAATCAACTTTGCATTGCAATCGCGCCAATGATAATCCAGTGCACGTGCATCATCAAAAGCGGTTGTTATTGTTATTCTTATGCTTGGTTTAAGAATGAGCCTATGGGTCGCGCAAAAAAAAAAAAAAAAAAAAAAAAAAGGTCGCTCTTGAAAAAGTTTGAAAACCACTGCTGTAGAGAGTGGGACATGTTTTTGCCATTGATGACCAGGCTCAACACGTCAGATCAAGATGAGCGTGCCCGAAGTCGTGTCACATCTACAGAGGATTTCACGGCGCTGATCCATTCTGCAGTACTCGATTTTTTTTTCCGGTGTGACAAAGTGAACTGGAAAAAACGCCCCACGCCGAATGGACCAAATGGACAGCTGTCCACAGAGTAAGTGATTATTTTAATCATGACGCATGTATAGATCGACCCATATTATACCTGTATTCACATAGAGTTTATGTTTTCATGTGTTGCGTGATATCTCTGCGCCGAAGTAGCAGTGCTTCGCCTGTGCTTCCCCATAATATAGTCCCAAGTCAATATCTGCCTAGGAAATCGCCTAGTGTTAATCTGGATCGCTATTTGTACTCGTTGTGAATACGCAGGCCACAAGAAGTAATTAGGTGGGTTTTTTTTTTATTTTTTGATCACTTTTACTCAGGCCATGCTAGCTGGCAACAAAGGAATCCATTCATTGTGCTAAGCTAAGCTAACGCCGACCCAGTCAAACTAAAACAATGCATGCACTGACACAAAAATGCATTTGCCCACCTATCTAAATGTAGGAAATAATGCGAATAAGCCCTATTTAAAAAAACGGTGGAGTGTTCCTTTAAATAACTGATCTTTGAGTATATTAGTGTTTGATCTCCATTGTCGAAAATTATCTCTGTTTGACCCCTTTAAATCTAGAACAACCATATCATTGAGATTACAATATTGTTAATACAATGTGCGATGGCTAAATGTCCTGAACACTTAGGCATAAAAAAAATAATCAATCCTTGTACGACACTGATGTGGTGAGGAGAAAAAAAAATGTATTCTTTACCAGATAGGTGTAGAAGTCCTCACAAATGCCATTTATTTCAGAATCAGAATCAGAATCAGAATTAGCTTTATTGCCAGGTATATTTACACATACGAGGAATTTGTTTTCGTGACAGAAGCTCCGCAGTACAACAGAATGACAGCGACAGAACATAAAACACATAATAAAAGAATAAAAAATACAAATATGTAGACAGTGAATGACAATATACAAATGACAATTGTAGGCAGGTATATTACAAAGTGAAGTTATGTATGTACATATATATTGTGTGCAAAATTTAAGTGTATACTAAGTATGTGTGTTAGATAAATAAAGTGTGTGTGTATATAAATATAAAGTGTAGTGTGTTCGCCATTATTGTCAGCTGTTCATAAGATGGATTGCCTGAGGGAAGAAACTGGTCCTGTGTCTGGTCGTTCTAGTGCTCAGTGCTCTGTAGCGTCGACCAGATGGCAACAGTTCAAAGAGGGAGTGTGCTGGATGTGAGGGGTCCAGAGTGATTTTGACAGCCCTTTTTCTCACTCTGGATAAGTACAGTTCTTGAATAGATGGGAGAGTTGAACCGATGATTCGCTCAGCAGTCCGGACTACTCTCTGTAGTCTTCTGAGGTCAGATTTAGAAGCTGAGCTGAACCAGACAGTTACTGAAGTGCAGAGGATGGATTCAATGATGGTGGAGTAGAACTGTTTCAGCAGCTCCTGTGGCAGGTTAAACTTCCTCAGCTGGCGGAGAAAGTACAACCTCTGCTGGGCCTTTTTTACGATGGAGTCAATGTGAATGTCCCACTTCAGGTCCTGAGAGATGGTGGTTCCCAGGAACCTGAATGACTCCACAGCAGTCACAGTGCTGTTCATGATGGTGAGTGGGGGGAGTGCAGGGGGGTCTCTCCTGAAGTCCACGATCATCTCCACTGTTTTGAGGGTGTTAAGCTCCAGGTTGTTGAGACTGCACCAGACAGCCAGCTCTTTTACCTCCTGTCTGTAAGCAGACTCGTCGCCGTCCTGAATGAGGCCGATGAGTGTGGTGTCGTCTGCAAACTTCAGGAGCTTGACAGAGGGGTCCTTAGATGTGCAATCGTTGGTGTAGAGGGAGAAGAGCAGTGGGGAGAGAACACAGCCCTGGGGAGCTCCGGTGCTGATTGTACGGGTGCTGGATGTGTATTTTCCCAGCCTCACTAGCTGCTGCCTGTCTGTCAGGAAGCTGTTGATCCACTGACAGACGGAGGTGGGCACGGAGAGCTGATTTAGTTCGGGCAGGAGGAGGTTTGGGATGATCGTGTTGAAGGCCGAGCTGAAGTCCACAAACAGGATCCTCACATAAGTCCCCGGTCTGTCTAGGTGTTGCAGAACATAATGCAGTCCAATGTTTACTGCATCGTCCACAGACCTGTTTGCTCTGTAGGCAAACTGAAGAGGATCCAGCAAGGGCCTTGTGATGTCCTTCAGGTGGGCCAGCACCAGTTTTTCAAATGACTTCATGACTACAGAGGTTAGAGCCACAGGCCTGTAGTCATTTAGTCCTGTAATTTTGGGTTTCTTAGGGATGGGGATGATGGTGGAACGTTTGAGGCATGAAGGGACTTCGCACAGCTCCAGCGATCTGTTGAAGATCTGTGTGAAGATGGGGGCCAGCTGGTCAGCACAGGATTTCAGACAGGCTGGTGTAACACAATCTGGGCCTGGTGCTTTTTTCCTTTTCTGCTTCCGGAAGACCTGGCGCACCGCATCCTCGCTGATCTGAATTGCAGGTGCCCCACCTGAGAGGTGGGATGCAGGAGGTGTGAATGGTGAGAGTGCTTGATTGGAGAGGTGTTCGGGATGGGTTGCAGGAGCTGTTAATGGTGTGAACGGTAGTTTGGAGAGGCATTCAGGGCTGGTTGCAGGAGTTGTGAAGGGTGTGAATGGTTGTGTGGGGAGGCGTTCAGGGCAGGTGATAGGTGTTCTTTCAAACCTGCAGTAAAACTCGTTCAGATCGTCTGCCAGTCGTTGATTCTCTACGGTGCTGGGGGGTGGTGTCTTGTAATTGGTGATCTTCTTTAAAGTGAAGTGAAGTGAGTGAAGTGAAGTGAAGTGAAAGTGACTTTTCCACACTGATGCGGAGTCGTGGGAAGTGAACTGAGTCCTTATTTTTTCAGAATAATTCCTCTTTGCCACTTTGATCTCCTTTTCCAATGTGTATTTAGCCTGTTTATACAAGACATTGTCCCCCTTCACGTAAGCATCTTCTTTGGCCTGACGGAGCTGTCTGAGTTTTGCAGTGAACCACGGTTTGTCATTATTGTAAATTAGTTGAGTCTTTGTAGGAATACACATATCCTCACAGAAACTGATATATGATGTTACGGTCTCTGTGAGTTCATCCAGATCGGTGGCAGCAGCTTCAAAAACACTCCAATCTGTGAGGTCAAAACAAGATTGTAAATCCTGCTCTGCTTCATTAGTCCATCTTTTTACAGTCCTTGATACAGGTTTAGCTGATTTTAGTTTCTGCCTGTAGGACGGTATAAGATGAACCAGAAGGTGATCAGAACGTCCCAAAGCTGCTCGTGGAACAGAGTGAAATGCATCCTTTATTGTGGTGTAACAGTGATCCAATATATTACTGTCTCTTGTGGGACATGTAACATGCTGTCTGTATTTTGGCAGTTCACGGGACAGATTGGCTTTATTAAAGTCCCCGAGAATGATTAAAACAGAGTCCGGGTGTTGTTGTTCTGTCTCTGTGATCTGATCAGCGAGTTTCTGTAAAGCTGAGCTCACATGCGCTTGAGGATGGATGTAAACACTGACCAGAATGAACGAGTGAAACTCCCGCGGCGAATAGAACGGCTTGCAGTTAATGAAGAGTGTTTCGATATTTGAGCAGCACGTCTTCTTTAACACAGTTACATCTGTACACCACCGTTCATTGATGTAAAAGCATGTCCCGCCGCCGCGCGATTTTCCAGTGGATTCTGATTCGCGTTTAGCTAGTTTAGATGGAGCCAATTATTTATTGGGAAATCGATCAATGAGAGGATTCAACATACAGTTAAAATCACCTGCAGCAATAATATAATCCAATCTCAGATCGCGAAAGTCAGCAAATGCTTTAATAAGTAAATCTGAGGGATGCTTTGGATGATAACATATATTAAACAAAGAAATAGACTTGCTGTATAAGGTGACAACTATAATAACAAAACGGCCTCTGTCATCTTCTGTCAGTTCAATGGAACATTCAATGGGATGTCGTTTCTGATAAGCACTACTACACCTCTACTCTTTGACGTAAAGGATGAGGAATATACTTGATTATTACTTTAAATGTTCCTGCTTATCCAAATGCATTTCTTGTAATAGAGCTATACCAATCTTCTCTTTTCTGATACAAGAATATATTTTATTTAGATATATTTTCCTCTTTATAGGATTATGAATTCCCTTAACATTGCAAGTAGCGAGTGTGCTATCCATTGTCATAAACCTCAATCAAGAAACAGCTGTATCTGTACATCTTTAAGTAATATACACAGTGACCTAAAACCGAAATATACCGAGCTGAACAAAAACTGATAACATTTGTCAGAACTATAATACAAATCAAAAACAAATAAAGAAAGTAGTAAACCGGGGAAATCACCCTTAAATCCATCTCACAAGGGCTTTCAACCAAACCTTTTTGTGAAGAGAGATACAAACTTCTCAAAACACTATCTTCACCTTCACCAAAAGTCAGCTCAGCATAAATCAGTCATCTGCAGAACTGCGCTGTCGGTCTCTTCTTAATGCAGTCATAAAACATAAGAAGTATAACTCAAGTCTGAACCATGACCACTGAAGAATTACACCACAACTAAGCCGGTACTTGTCGAGAGTCGAGAAAAGCAGTCACCACCTCCGGGGAAACAAATTTCTTGCTCAAGTGGCCAACTTTGACACTAAGTGTGGCAGGGTAGAGCAGCGCATAATCCATCTGCAGCTCTCAAAGAAGAATTTTGACCTTGTTGAACGCTCTTCTCTTCTGCACCACAGCCGCTGAGTAATCGTTAAAAAAGGAGACTCTCAGAGTGTCTTGTTTTGGCTGAGCTACTCTTCTGTCTAAATGAAAAGGAATTTTTTTATAAATAACCGAGACTAATCACGCAGCTGACAAAACAAGTGTTCAACTCTACAGCACCCACAGCACCCCCCAAGAGAAGTGTTTTTAATCTAGATTTAAACAGAGAAAATGTGTCTGAACCCCAAACATTATCAGGAAGGCTATTCCAGAGTTTGAGAGCCAAATATGAAAAAGCTCTACCTCCTAAGTCCAGCGAATGACTAGTGATTATTTCAAGTTGACTTTTAAGTAATGAAAGTTGAGTTGAAGTCGACTAGCCGCTGATGACATCATTAATGAACAAGCTTGGAGCTGTAAAAAAAAAAAAACCACCTTGTGCACAGCTATGGCATATATGACACAGCACTGCCCACAATGGCTATTGCTCCTATAACAGCAAATTTTTATCAGTTCTTTTGTCTTTGGGTTGTTATATTTCTCACAGATTTCAGCTCGTTTTAAATCAGATACAGATAAAATAGCACAGTAAAGATTACATTCATATGAACACATTAGTGAGAGCGATTGTGTGTGAATTAATTTTACCCAGGAGCATCTCTACTACTGAAGCTGTGGGATTTAGTTATTAAGAAATAAATTATAGAACTTTTCATTTTCCAAGCAATTGTTTTGAGAAAATCACAGAACAGCGTTGACAGTACATTTCCACGCTGAATGATTCTGTGGAGTGATCTGCACGTGTGAAGCTTCCAGTCTTAACCACAGGAGATGGTGAAACCTGATCATGAAAAACACGGTCATGAGCAAAGTTATTACCCACAATCACATCAGTTCCCTCTATAGGTAAAGAAGGACGCACCGCAATAGTTACTTCTTCGCTCACAAAGCCAGAAAACAACTGAATTTTGTGCAGTGACACTGGAAATGACTGGAGACCAATTACCTGTATTAACACAATTTTGGGTATCAGACTCGGATGAAAAAGACAAGACAGATTGAGAAATAAAACTTTCTGATGCACCTGTATCACGCAGAATTTTCACTGGAACGCAATGTGCGTCACCAACCAATGCCACAAAACAATCCATGACAAACGGTGCATAGTCCTTTGTAGTAGATACAGGAAATTCAAGCTCATCACATTGTACATTTCTCAAACCCTTATCAATTGACACTGTACATTGTGCACAATCCAATGTCTTTACTGGGATTGTCTTAAGTTTATTCCCGGAGCGCACAGCAGGAACAGATGAGACGCAGAGGCCAACTTCTCCTCCATCATTTTTTCCAAAGATTTTTCCCAAAACAGTAATTACAGTCTGTTTTAACATCAAAATCCGATGGTTTACCACGTGCAGTTGAATTTGAAAACACCGATGTATCCGTATTAACACAAATATAGCGACGTTCTTTATAATTACTGTTAGAATGCAAACTAAAGTCATGAGCTGAAGTCTTGTGTATGAAAATAAAATTATCAGCAAGAACAGCAGCATCTGCTGTGGTTTTCACATGATGTCACAAAATGCCATCCTGCAACATAAGTAGCCCTACAAACACACTTCGCTACTCAACCTAAACAAACAAAATATGGTTGGTCAAATTGCTCTAATCTGTGCAAATATTCCCAATTTCTTCCACAACCAAAAAAATAATTTTAGCGATCAAAATACTAAAGTAACAATCAATTAATTAACTGAACACTCGATGCGGAACTCCCCAACAAACAAACACAGCGTGTGCCAGCTGATTAGATTACTACCATCAGCTGATCACCGATACGGTTCATTCACAAAAATGTGAACCAATGACGTAGCACTACCCACGCAACTATGCCTACACCATATTGCGAATTATAGTAGTCTACTTACATTTGGGATCCAAATGGCCGGACGAGCCCCGATATGTCACAACTATCTCGCTGACAGTAGCAATGACATTGGGAAGACCACAAAGCATGTTACGTTAAATCCAAAATAATTTATTAAAACATTAAATTTTACAATGTAATCATAATTCGAATCAACAAATGTATAAAGTTATTAAATGAGAAACAAAAGAAAACTAATCAAAAGTGTAGTGCAGATCAGTAAAGTGTAAACTATGTGCAATGCAAAAAAGGAATATGATGGTGCTGCCACCAGCCTAGAGGCCAGAGCAGAGCAAAGACACACACCCCAGAGCAGAGAGAGAACAACTGGCAGGAGATGCTTTTAAATAGTCTTGTCAATCAGCTACTGTCAAATGAACCGAAAACAGACAGCTCCCCCTTCAGATTGGGGGAGAGAGACAGGCCACACATTTTCTGCCCATGGTGGGGGGATCACTCCCTGCACAGCAAAGCCGGGTGTGACACATCACAACAAGGATATAGGGAAAAACAGTCTGACTACTAAACTAATCTAGTAATCTTTATAGTGTTGTATACTACCAAGTAAATGCAATTACCAAGCTGCATTGTTTTAGATTTTGCTACACACTTGGCCAATGTATGACGTATTAGGCATTGCTTACAAAATTATTTATTATTGTTTATTTCTAAAAAATGCCTTTCACTGCATGGGCAGGTGTATAGTAATTGTTAGTTATGGGTGTATAGTTCTACGTGTTTGCCTGCCCATTAAAATAACTTTAAATTGATTACAAAAACTGCCTACCTGCCTGCCTACTTGATAGTTCTCCCAAAAATGAAAATTACCCATGATTTAGTACTCATACTCAAGCCAATCTAGGTGACTAGATGGCTCTTCAAAGCTTTATTATGCTAGTGAATGGCCCCAAGCTCAGAAAGTGCAAGTTTTGTCAGCAGTTAATGGGCCTATGTTTGATTAAGTTGATAAAAATGTATGACGTGACGATGCTCTTGAATGAAAACAATAGATCTCTATGGAGAGATCAAATCATTCAAACCATTTTTTTCAAAACCACAACATATATGTTTGTTACTTTATCAACAAAAATGAATGATGAATAGATTTAAATAACAGCCAATGATGGTACTATCATTCATGATTCTATTAACATGAACTAACTAATGCATTCTATCTGCCAGCTGTCAATCACATCTTGGGGTACCTCAGTGCAGACTTTATTTGCCATGACTAGGAATGATAAAGCTTGTGTGATAATATGCATAAATGTTTCACATCACTGGCAGAGGTTTCAACTATGTAATGAGATATTTTTTTGTAATGAGTGTTTACATCCAAGCTTTGATTGTAGCATAACCTTACACACACACACACACACACACACATACACACAAAGAAAGAATTGCTTGTTTGCTGCATTTGTTGCATTCCCCTGCAGTTTTTGGAGTTTTGCAAAAGACCTATGTAGTCTGTTTATGATTGATGGATGCACTTTTCTGGGATTCAAACTTTCCCTCATTCACTACCATTGTAAAGATTGGAAAAGCCAGGATATGTTACTATAACTTTTGCATGTGTCTGAAAGAAGAAAGTCATATACACCTAGGATGGCTTGAGGATGAGTAAATCATGGGATCATTTTGTTTTAACCAACAAAGGATTATTAGGGCCACCCAAGATGTGTACAACTTTCTTTGTTGTGCTGAACAAAAATAAATAATTTTAGAAGAGCATTAGCTCATTGAGATTCTTTCAGTAAAAGTCAATTTGCACCAAAAACCAATAAATTAAAATACACATACATCAAATAGAAAAGACATTCAAACAACTCCATTTGTGTAATTAATAAATCGGAAACAATTAATGTAAGAACTATTTATATTATAACTACATTACACTATAAATGTTTGGTCATCCACATGCTTTTTGATTATAAAGAATGTTGATGTCTGTTAATACAAATATTTATAATATTTTAGCTGTTCTCACCTAAAACCATTTGGATTGCTTCAGAAAAATTTAACTCATTTACGTTTTGGTGCACATTCAAATGCACTGAAATGACCTCAGAGAGCTTTTTTCCTAAAAATCTTCATTTTAATTTAAAAGAATAAAGAAAATCTTGGATGATGTAGGCAAGTAACTTATGAGAGAAAGTTTATTTTTGTTAAAACTATTGCTTAAGGTTAAGAAAGTACTGTAGGATTTATCTCTAATTGGTGCAATCAATGTTTAGTCCTGACATTACTCTAGATCAGTGGTGTTCATACTTGTTCCTGGGGACCCATAGTTCTGCAGACCAGAATTTACAGACCTTATTCAGGTCACCAGCTCATTAGAAAAGAGCTCCATGAACTCAAATGAGTGTCAGATAAGGGAGAAAACCACCGCTCTAGATACCTACCTTGCACATCATTCTTCACCTCCTTCTGAGCAGGTTTGCGGACTGGAATCTCTGAGGAGTAAAGAGAGTAGGATAAGGGGGTGGCAAATACATACATACACATGTACAGCACTACAAAACAGTGAATCATTTTGTGATTTATTTGTTGTATGAATAACCGTGGAAAGGAAGACATTACAATGAATAGGTCTAGCGTACAATGTTTTTATTAAACTGTGAACACATTAAATACAGATAAACACAGTTAAATACAGAATTGGTAAATACAAGCATGCATGTGTATGTTATAGTGTCCACTTATGAAGGTGGAAAACTGACTTTTTTTCTCAGAATTTCAAGATAATAGCTCACAATTCTGAATTTATTCAATTGTGACTTTTTATCATGCAATACTGGCTTTATAAAAAGTTATCATCTCGCAATAAAAAAAAAATAAAAAAAAAGCAATCAATCGTGATAACTCACAGTTGCAAGTAAAAAGACAGAATTACGACTTTAGGCCTATTTCACACAATTCTAACTCACAATTCTGAGAAAAAGTTCAAAATTCTGGGAAATTAAATACTGCTACTCTTAATTATTGTTATTTTATTTTTTTATTTAGTGGTGGAAACAATCTTCCATACATTTTGTTGCAATAAAATGCTTACAGTACAAGTCAGCCTCTGCCACATGCACATAATGCTGAATGTTAAATTTACACAACTGGTAAAGCTTTAAACTCACCATATACATCAGAACTATATTTATGGTATTTTGCAATTTATCCGCTTACTTCTTTTAGTACTTTGAGTTGCCATGGCTGTCTCAGTGACGCCGCTGTATGCCTCCAGGTTTTCGCACGTTTCTTGCTGCGTGTGTTCTGTCAGATGACTCTGACTGTCATCCTCATCAGGAATCAATGGTTCCACTTTAATCACAGAGGCCTGGCGCTCCCCCCTAAACATAATGTGGAGCTCAGGTGGTTCTTTGCTGTTGTCAAATGACGTAAATAATGTCAGAGTGGGTACTATATAATATATTTGAACTTTGTTTAAAATTCGCAAAATATTTACACCCCCCTTCATGTTCAGTTCGATTTATATGGATGTCCAGATGGTGGCCTGACTTGCTTTTATTGTACTTAAGTCAATTAAATATATATAATATAATACAATATAACCAGTATTTTATGGTAACCATTTTTTATCTTGTATTTTAGATTACCCTCTCTTTTGTAAATCTGCCATTATATTTTCTCTACAAAAACTGAATTTGTCACCAATAACATATTCAGGCAAACCTAACCCCTTATGTTTATTTAAAATTATAAATTCTAGCAGGAAACATGATGTGAAAGTTTATTGGTAGATTTTCTGAATAAGGAATCTGGCAACTGAAGTGACACCCATTATATTGTAATATTTTAATTTTTACCATTTTATCACTTATTGCCTAAAACCTAGCCTAAAACGTTATTGCAAGGTTTCCAAAAGTCATGGAAATGGCGTCCTGTATTTTTTTATTGTTAACTATACTTCCGTTACTGTTAACCCCAGAAATGCATAAAGGGTATGCTAAGGGTCCATATGTTCGCGGCTAAATTGAGGTCAAGTCATTTCACACTGAGGTTTAGACGATTGGTTTCATGTTCTGTGTAAAACTTGTACCAATGCTTGTTGAAAAATGAATCTAACGACAGAGCTGTTAGGGCCATTACATAGTCGACGCAAGAAATGCGAGCAAGCAACGCGAGCGACACACTTCCTTTCATAGTCTAAACAGTGGACGCAAGCATTACGGGTGATGCGTGTATGCAATACACCGCTCACGCAATAGGGGGTAATAGAGTCGGTTGATATTAGTAGAGTCGTGTAGCGTATTCAGATCACAATGGCAACTGAAGAGGAATGTATTCTGTTACTGATTTTACATCGGCGGCAACAAAGGCAACGCAGAGATAGACGGTGGTATGTTCGCCCTTTAAATAAAAAAAGAGTTCAGGATGGGGAGTTTGTGTCTCTGGTGCTTCCCATGCGAAGCCTGGACGAGGAGAGACATTTCCAGTATTTTAGGATGTCGGCGCCAAAATTTGATGAATTGCTTTCAAAAGTCGTCCGCTTTCTCCCGGAAACTCACCAAAATCACCGCAACCCGATTGGAGCTTCGCAAAGGCTTGCAGTGACTTTGCGGTACCTCCCAACAGGCATCAGCCAGCAGGCACTCTCTGCCAGCTACAAAATGGGCACCAGCACTGTTTCGGGCATTGTAGAGGAGATGTGTTGTGCCATCTGGGATGCCCTTCAGGGGGAGTACATGGCCTTTCCTTCGAGCAGTCAGTGGCAAGACATAGCGGAGGACTTTTGGAGACAGTAGCAGTTTCCCCTATGTGTCGGGGCGATTGACGGGAAGCATGTTCGCATCAGAGCACCACCACAATCAGGCAGCGACTTCTACAATTACAAAGGTTTTTTTCTATTATCCTTATGTCAGCTGCTGATGCGAACTACATATTTATTTACGTCGATGTTGGCGCATTCGGGCGTGAGAGTGATGGAGGTGTGTTGGGCCGCAGTGCGTTTGGATCCAGACTGGCACAGGGCAGTCTCAATCTACCTGCTCCTGCTATCCTATCGGGCACCACAATGCCCAGTCCTTTTTTTTTCCTGGTGGATGAGGCATTTCCCTTACAGGAGAACCTGATGCGACCCTATCCAGGTGAGAATAAAAATAATTGATAGCAGACCTGCTCAATAAAATAGCCCAGAAGCAATGAAAAAGAATGCACTGGTCTTAGCTCGTTTATAGATTGTTATATATTTATAGTTAATAACATTATTTGTCTTCTCATTATTAAAGGCACGAACCTGCAGGATAGGAAGCGTATTTACAATTACCGACAGGCCAGGGCCAGACGCGTGGTGGAGAATGCCTTCGGTATATTGGCTGCGCGCTTCCGAATTTTCAGCCGCCCGATTGACTGCAAACCTGAAAAAGCGGTGAAGCTCGTGAAGGCATGCGTGGCTCTCCACAACTTTCTGGCATCCACTGAACGTGCCAGATATATGCCCGCCACCTTTGTGGATGCGACGTCTGACACTGTAGAGGTCCAGCCTGGAGAGTGGAGGCAGCACGTTGCGGGGGACCAGAACATGGTCGACGTACCACGGTGTTCGGTCGGCAGCAGCAGATCCTCCCGGAGAGCGGCACTTGTCAGGGAGCAGCTGGCTGACTTCTTTTTATCAGATGCTGGCGTGTTTACCCACCAGTACAGTGTGCTACGATTGGGTTGCTCTGACCAATAAATTGATAAAAGGTCGCTTTGAAGTATGAGTTTTTTTTAATTAGTTAATACTTTACACATTTTAACTAATATGGCATTGTGGAAAACATTACACATTTTAACTAATATGGCATTGTGAAAACCAACTGGTGACAGTGTAATGCATTTTCATTGCACTTTGTTCCTGTGTGAGATTTTGTAGAAAATGGCACAGGTAATTACAAAAAGTGGTGTGTATGTCCCTCTTTTCGCTTTCCCTCTCCCTCTCTCTCTCTCTCCCTCTCTCTCTCTTGCCGTATTTCCTGCAGCCTATCGAGGAGCATACACTCAAATGAATCCATAATCGGCCTGTGGCTTTTGCGCTTCCTTTTACCACCACGGGAGGCTGATGATGTGCTGTGCAATAATGCTTTCCTCCTCCTCATCATCATTATCATCCTGGCCCTCCTCGTCTCCCTCACCTGCCTACACAGAAAGAAAATGTAGGCCTATTCCTGTTTCAAACGTCCTGACCAAATCAGTAGCCTACCATTCTCAGTAAATGACAGTTAAAAAGGAATCAAAATAATAAAATATTACATAACTTAAATTTAAATTTACAAATTGAATGGATTTGGATGTACACACACATCTCCCTCCCTCTCTCTCCCCTGCAGTAGGCTATTTCAGCTTCTCGAGAAGGGCACACAGCATTGACTTCTAGGTAGGCTACACACACAACATTGTTTACATACCGAAAAATTTTATTCTGTAGTCCTATGCTTTATGTATTCACTCAGCCAGCTAAGTTGAGTAAATATTTTTGGGTAGCCGAAACTTAGCTGCCCCGCATCACTTTTGCACGCCACCTTCCACTTTTTGTGCACCCTGGTGAATTTGTCACGGGCACATTTCCAGTCCGTTTTTACTTTGTCTATGGGTTTTCCCATCGCAGTTGCAACCTCTCTCCATGCATTTTCCAACGCTATTTTATTTGAATGTAATTGCGATGAACTATCGTATAAATGTGGATGAATGCGTATAAGTTCGCATAATTTTTTCTCTTCGCCAGCCATTGTATTCAAACCTTCTTCTTCTGTAAACACAATATACTTGAATTAATGTACAATACTTGCAATGTCGCCCCCACCGACAATGCATAGTATTGTGTGCATCGGCTCGTCGCGTATCAAAAACTAGGATGACACATTTGGCTATGCACCGACGCATAATGGCGGCCGAAGCGTAACAATGCGTAGCCTCGGGGACACGTATGCGTACAGATGCGTTGACTATGAAACGGCCCTTACTTCTGCTGATCGATAAGCCAACTAAGAGGACCACCACAAAACTCATGAAATGGTTACAGAAAAAGATACTTTTTCAGATTTGTGTTCGTGGCATGAAAATGAAAATGGCTTTCAGTGGTAGGTTGGTCTGCACATTTCTCCTGGCACGATTTTGTTTGACCACTTAAATGCGATTTTATGTGAAGTACACAAGGTAACTTTGTCCAAGTGCTTTGCATAGGTCAGGCTGTCGCATCTGTAGACATAGTGGAACATTACAGTCGTTGGCAGCCTACTGTAGTAGTTACCTACTGTAACAGAGACTGCAGTGAACTATTTTCCAATTTTACAAAAAATCAGCAGTTACAAAGAGAAATATTAAATCATTTATTTTAATTTTTAATGTAATATTATTTCACTCTAATAAAAACATTGTTTAAATCATATAAAATTGATTTATTAATTTAGAAACTAATACTAAAACACAGTCGCGGTCTTATTTCCATTTCATATTTCTTTTCATAATTACTATTGGCCACCCTTTACTTCTGTCTGGGGTTTGCAAATATTTAACCAAAAGAGCTTGTTTCTAAACCTCGTTATTCCATTGGCTCCTCATTAACGTTACTCCACCCGCGTGTATGTGCTGCACACGGTTTGGCGCATCACAGCTTGTTTGAAGTCTGAAGGTAACGTTAAATTAAGACTTTTGTTTAAATAAGCGTTTTCTTTAGTCAAGAAATAATGTAATTATAAAAGATTGTTTTATGTATTTAAGGAATGGAGTCTTAGTCTAGCACATGATGTTTGTTTTCACAGCCAGTGCCATCTTAAGTGTTATCTTTTATAACATAATTTAAACAAATGACAGAAAAATATGTGTGCCCACATAACAACAGAAAATTAGATAACACGCAGTTAATGAAAATGTAATGCAATGCACTTGTGTTGCCTTTATGTGCTTTCAGACATTTTCTAATTCCCACTTCAAAAATCCTGATTGCGAGTTTGTTGCATTCAAGTGCTTGCTGTCAGAATGCACAGGAATCATGGAAGACACCAGGGGCCTGTTACGTGAAAGTTTACCAAATAAGCTAGGCTTATTTCAGTTAGTCTGACTTATTTTGAACCAAATCAACTTAAAATAAGTCAGAATAACTGAAATTACCCTTGTTTATTTGCTAAACTGCATTTATGAAATAGGCCTCAGGATTATTCCTGCATATTTACATTTAGTTAGTTTATCCAAAGAGACTTAAAAATGAGGACAACAGAAGCAATCAAAAGCAACAAAAAAGCAACAAGCTCTATGAAAAAATTTGCGGATGACACAACAGTGGTAGGCCTCATCAGGGATGACAAGGACCTGGCTTACAGAGAAGAGGTGGAGCAGTTGGCGGGCTGGTGCAGAGATAACAGCCTGATCCTGAATGTCGACAAGACCAAAGAACTCATTGTTGACTTCAGGAAGAACCAGCCCAGCCATGCTCCACTACTCATCAACAACATAACCGTGGAGGTGGTTAGCAGTACAAAGTTTCTGGGGGTGCTTATCACAAACGATTTTACCTGGGGGCCAGGTCCAAAGAAGGAGATAAATAGGAAAAACAAATGAAAACAAAAAACACAAAAACATGGGTACATGGAGGACATTAAGTGATGCCCACCCGGGCGAAACAGAGGGCCATCACACCCATGTGGTCAAGGCAGAAACCCCCCCAGGGCGGAGCGGAACACCACCACGTCCTCGCGGTCAAGGCCGGAGTCCCCCAGGGCGAAGCGGAAGACCAACACGTCCTCGCAGTCGAGGCCGGAGTGCCCCAGGGCGGAGTGGAAGACCACCACATCTTTGTGGTCGGCCCAATGGGAGGACGAAGATCACCGGTGACTTGACTCAGTCCTCGAAGATCACCGGTGACTAGCCTTGTCTCTGGAAAGTCCATGGTACTTGGTTCAGACTCTGGAAGGTCATCAGTGACTAGCCCTGACTCTGGAGGATTCACGGGAACCTGACTCGACCCTGGAAGGTCAACAGGAACTAGCCCTGATTCAAGAGGGTCAACGGTAACTAGCCCTGATTCTGGAAGGTCGACGGTGACTAACCCTGACTCTAGAGGGTCCACGAACACCTGACTCGACTCTAGAGGGTCAACTGGAACCTGACTAGACTCTGGAAGGTTGATAGAAATCTGACTTGATTCAGGAGGAACAACTGGAACATGACTTGCCTCTGGATGGTCAGCAGGAACTAGCCCTGACTCTGGAGGGTCAACGGTAACTAACCCTGACACTGGAAGGTCGACGGTGACTAACCCTGACTCAGGGTCCATGAACACCTGACTCGACTCCGAAGGGTCAACCGGAAACTGACTCAACTCAGGAAAGTCAACCGGCACCTGACTCGACTCGGGAAGGTCAATAGGAATCTGACTTGAATCAAGAGGAACAACTGAAACATGACTCGACTCAGGATGGTCAGCAGGAACTAGCCCTGACTCTGGAAGGTCAACGGTAACTAACCCTGACTCTGGGAGGTCGATGGTGACTAACCCTGACTCTGGAGGGTCCATGAACACCTGACTCGACTCTAGAGGGTCAACCGGGAACTGACTCAATTCTGGACAGTCAATGGGCACCTGACTTGACTTAGGACTGCCTGTGGAGACGTGAGACGCCTCTGCTTCGGGCACCGCCTCTGGAACGGCCTCGGGCACCGCCTCGGTCACCGCATCGGGAACGGCCTCGGGCACCGACTTAACCTCCGGAATAGCAGCGGGCCTCGCCTTGGCCTCTGGAACAGCAGCGGGCATTGCCTCGGCCTCCGGAACAGCAACTTTGAGGAACGGCAGACGCCTGTCTCCTCCTCCTCCGCCCTCCATGATGGCGAGTTGGTGGCCCCTTGACTGGCTACTCAGGCGTTGAGTCGGCCATCTTGTGCTGTGGCGCTGGGCTGGCGACCATCTTGTGCTGTGGCTCTAGGCTGGCGACCATCTTGTGTTGTGGCGCTAGGCTGGTGGCCATCTTGTGTTGTAGCGCGGGTCTGGCGGCCATCTTGTGCTGTGACACGGGGCTGGCGGCCATCTTGTGCTGTGGCGCGGGGCTGGCGGCCATCTTGTGCTGTGGCGTGGGGCTGGCTGCCATCTTGCGCTGTGGTGCGAGGCTGGCGGCCATCTTGTGCTGTGGCGCGGGGCAGGCGGCCATCTTGTGCTGTGGCACTGGAATGGTTGACACTCTGTGCTTAGACGCTGTGCTGGCTGCCATCTTGCCTCGTTGTGCTGGGTTGGCGGCCATTTTGTGCAGCAGCACAGGACTGGCGGCCATTTTGTGCAGCAGCACAGGACTGGCGGCCATCTGGTACCACGGCGCTGGCTCGGTCGATCTGTGTCTCCCCTTTCCTCTAAGGACATACTGGGGAACTGGCGGTCCCCAAACGAATCCCGGGTCAACGGGAGCCCACAGTGGAGATCGCTGCCGGACCTCCTCCCTACTGTTTGCTCCGGAGCGACCTCCTCTGGTCCCCCGGAACACCACTAGGCAAGAGCCCTCAAAGCCACCTTTCTCCCGCTTGCTGGCTGGGGAAAAAATGTCAGCAGACATACCGCTGGATCCTTATTTTGATGGAGTCCTTCTGTGACGGTTGGGTTTGGGAAAAACACAAGGAGAGGGTAGGATCCAATAGCAAGGTATGGGTTTATTAAACAGAAGGAAAAATACAAAATAAACAGTCTTGAGAGACAAACAAAACCAAAAAGGGAACCGGATGAAAACGGGAACTCGGAGGAACGAGAAGGTAGGTGAAGTCTCGGGAGACGAGAGCATAGACACATAGGGTAAGGACTCCATACAGATGACAGAGAAAGACAGCTATACATAGGGAGACTAATGACAAAGGATTGTCAGCACCTGTGTGATTTAATTGGAGTGCAATTACTTTGAAGACAGAACCAAACTAGAGGAATTAAAGTGCCTATGGTGAAGTGCCTAAGGAGAAGTGAGCTCACTAGGGAACACCCAGGAAAACAGAGATTGACAGCGTGACAACGCCTTATAATTTGGTGTGCCCTATATATGAAAACAGTTCCAAAATACGCCATTCATTGAAGATGCGCTTTATAATCCGGTGCGCCTTATAGTGCGGAAAATACGGTAGTTTTTAAAAAAGAAACAAGCAGATAGAATAGAAAAAAGATAGCTACTTTTTTTTGAAGAAACAAGTAGATAAATAGATCAAATAGAGAGTGCTAGAGTTAGAGGGTCAACATTCACAATGCTATTAATTTCGTTTTGGCTATTACATTATAGAAATGTTCACAGAGAAATAAATACGTTTAATAAAATTTAAAGTACATATGATGTATCTAGATATTAGATATTTGACATTGATTTAACATTTCCTTATAGTTTATCCAGGAAATTGCAGACATCAAAGCCACAGAGGCAGAAAATGCAGTAGGACTGTCAGAGCAAAATCACTCTTTCAGAATTAAAAAAAATTCCCTGTCTTCATGAATGAAATTTATTTACCGGTAAGTCAACACTTTTCACAACTTAGGGAGTATCTTGCAATCAGTCAATTAATACAATTATTGGAACACTTTGAACAAAAAAAACAAAAAAGGGTTGGAATACATTTATGATTGCATTTTTCTTATTACAACAAAACTAATTGCAATCTAATGCAATGTAGATGTGGACATGATTATAATTAAGTTAAAGGATTAGTTCACTTTCAAATAAAAATTTCCTGATAATTTACTCACCCCCATGTCATCCAAGATGTTTATTTCTTTCTTTCTTCAGTTGAAAAGAAATTAAGGTTTTTGATGAAAACATAATTGACGTTTTGGAGTCCATTGACATCCACTGTATGCTAGAATGTTTAACCTTAAAGCCTTTTTTCCTTCAGTTGAAAATAAATTAATACATAAACATCTTGATGAATCATGAATCATATCATGAATTTTTCATTTGAAAGTGAACTAATCCTTTAAGTTCTGATTCTCTTTTACCTATGACGACTCATGTACGTACGTCCTGGAATATCCATACCAGATTAAAAATACCACATCATTTTTTGTGTGTGTGAATAAAACACCCCACAGATTTCTGGCATGTTAAGTAAAGCAGTCAGTAATATGAAAAATAACTAAGCTATGCACTTATATTTACTACCAGGTTTTCTCAGGGCTTGCACCTCAGGCAAATCGACATGAAGCAAGATGGGATTGCAAGAAGTTCCCAAACTATGTCCAGAATGGCTGCAGTATTAAGAAACGTTTGCAGTCGTGCTATGAGTCGTTATAAACGAAGAAGCGGGCAAATTATTGGAGATCCAAGAGAATTTGCTGTTATTGACGAAAGCAGTTTCCGTAATAAACAGAAGGTAAGTAAAGGGTGACAGCTCTTGGTTCTGACTTACCATGGAAATATTCACATTGTGAAGTCACAAAGGAGTAACCTACAGTTAGGGCTGCACAATTAATTGCATGCATTTGTCATGCGTGTCTCATCAGTAAATCGGCTCATCAGCCGGTTCCGTGATTAGGGGTAAATGTGACCAATAACGGAAAGTAGGGACACAAGTCGGTTCTGGGGCATTTTGAGTTATTCGCAGATTCTGAAAGTGTAATCTCCAAGCTTTCCAACGATAAGCACATGGAACACATGGAAATCTGATAATATTTGGAGAAGTTGTGGCCATTTGAAGGTAGGCACTCAAAAAGCTGAAAAAGCAGAAAATAGCCTCTGAAGATTGTGCATTTCTCACTGCTGCGAGTGACAATGGGTCACATTAACATCTCATTTAGATAAGCCATACCCCCTGCATAGCAACGACAGACACAATATGAAAAATCGGACCACATACTATTAATAATAAAGGAGAATGTGCATTGTAAATGTCAGTAATTTATCTTTTTTGACTTTTATAAAAATGATTTAGAGGCTGAAATATGTGAGTTTTATCTTTTTATAAAAAATCTTTAATCTTTCAAATGTGGCCATCATTTTTAATGTCATTATTTTAATGTTTATGTAAACAAAAAGTACATATTGATGCTAATTTTATTTGTTATTTGCTGGTTTTCTACATAAAACTTGGTGAATTGATTTCATTGTGTAGCATTAGGACATTTTTAACAGGATTCTGTGATAACCAATGAGCTATCTAATAACAATAGGTAGATATGGGAAGGTCTAAACATGGACTAAACATGAGATAACGTGTACGTGTTCTTAGAATGAACACAAAACGACAAACTTTGATGTTTATGGAAACTCACCCCATTAGAAATGATATAGCCTCTGATATCTTATGGTCCAACTCGTCTGACGCCAGTCCAATACATTCTTCCTCGTCATCATCTTTGCTCAGTTGTAGATTAGGGATATTATACAGTCTTATAATGCCGCTTTCATCGTCATTATAAGTGGACAATTTTCGTTGTGGCTATGCCATGCTAGTAGAACAGTGTTTTACAAAATAACCAAAGCACTTCAAAAATTCTGCCAACTTTGAGCAAATGGAAACAGAGACTAATTATTATTGTCATGTCTTTGTACACCTGATGTTAAATTATAGAATTTAAAACAACTTTGTTTTTTTTTGTTTTTACAGTGTGGCAGTGTCACTTTCCGTCACCAAGTTGTGCCTAGTTTTCTAGTTCCTGGTCTTGATCTTGTTTGATTATTTGTTTGTTTCTGTTTGGACTGATGTTTGATTACGACCCCGGCTTGTATCAGCTAAATCTGTAGTAAGGACAGTAAAAAGATGGACTAATGAAGCAGAGCAGGATTTACAATCTTGTTTTGACCTCACTGATTGGAGTGTTTTTGAAGCTGCTGCCACCGATCTGGACGAACTCACAGAGACCGTAACATCATATATCAGTTTCTGTGAGGATATTTGTATTCCTACAAAGACTCAACTAAATTACAACAATGACAAACCATGTGGTGTCTTGTAATTGGTGATCTTCTTTAGACTTTTCCACACTGATGCGGAGTCGTTGGAAGTGAACTGAGTCATTATTTTTTCAGAATAATACCTCTTTGCCACTTTGATCTCTTTTTCCAGTGTGTATTTAGCCTGTTTATACAAGACATTGTCCCCCTTCACGTAAGCATCTTCTTTGGCCTGACGGAGCTGAGTTTTGCAGTGCACAGGCCTGTAATCATTTAGTCCTGTATTTTTGGGTTTCTTTGGGATGGGGATGATGGTGGAGCGTTTGAAGCATCAAGGGACTTCGCACAGCTCCAGCGATCTGTTGAAGATCTGTGTGAAGATGGGGGCCAGCTGGTCAGCACAGGATTTCAGACAGGCTGGTGTAACACAATCTGGGCCTGGTGCTTTTTTCCTTTTCTGCTTCCGGAAGACCTGGCACACCGCATCCTCGCTGATCTGAATTGCAGGTGTGGGGGAGAGGGGGGATGCAGGAGGTGAGAATGGTGAGAGTGCTTGATTGGAGAGGTGTTCGGGATGGGTTGCAGGAGTTGTGAAGGGTGTGAATGGTTTTGTGAGGAGGCGTTCAGGGCAGGTGATGGGTGTTCTTTCAAACCTGCAGTAAAACTCGTTCAGATCGTCTGCCAGTTGTTGATTCTCCACAGTGTGGCTCTAACATCTGTAGTCATTTGAAAAACTGGTGCTGACCCAGCTGAAGGACATCACTGGACCCTTGCTAGATCCTCTTCAGTTTGCCTACAGAGCAAACAGGTCTGTGGACGATGCAGTAAACATTGGACTGCATTATGTTCTGCAACACCTAGACAGACCGGGGACTTATGTGAGGATGCTGTTTGTGGACTTCAGCTCGGCCATGAACACGATCATCCCAAACCTCCTCCTGCCCAAACTAAATCATCTCTCCGTGCCCACCTCCATCTGTCAGTGGATCAACAGCTTCCTGACAGTCAGGCAGCAGCTAGTGAGGCTGGGAAAATACACATCCAGCACCCGTACAATCAGCACCGGAGCTCCCCAGGGCTGCGTTCTCTCCCCACTGCTCTTCTCCCTGTACACCAACGATTGCACATCTAAGGACCCCTCTGTCAAGCTCCTGAAGTTTGCAGACGACACCACACTCATCGGCCTCATTCAGGACGGTGACGAGTCTGCTTACAGACAGGAGGTAAAAGAGCTGGCTGTCTGGTGCACTCTTAACAACCTGGAGCTTAACACGCTCAAAGCAGTGGAGATGATCGTGGACTTCAGGAGAAACCCCCCTGCACTCCCCCCACTCACCATCATGAACAGCACTGTGACTGCAGTGGAGTCATTCAGGTTCCTGGGCACCACTATCTCTCAGAACCTGAAGTGGGACTCCATCGTAAAAAAGGCCCAGCAGAGATTGTACTTCCTTCGCCAGCTGAGGAAGTTTAACCTGCCACAGGAGCTGCTGAAACAGTTCTACTCCACCATCATTGAATCCATCCTCTGCACTTCAGTAACTGTCTGGTTCAGCTCAGCTTCTAAATCTGACCTCAGAAGACTACAGAGAGTAGTCCGGACTGCTGAGCGAATCATCGGTACAACCCTCCCTTCTATTCAAGAACTGTACTCATCCAGAGTGAGCAAAAGGGCTGTTAAAATCACTCTGGACCCCTCACATCCAGCACACTCCCTCTTTGAACTGTTGCCATCTGGTCGACGCTACAGAGCACTGAGCACTAGAACGACCAGACACAGGACCAATTTCTTCCCTCAGGCAATCCATCTTATGAACAGCTGATAATAACTGTGGAACACACAACACTGTTTATATTTATATACAAATACACTTATTTATCTAACACACATACTTAGCGTACACTTACATTTTTTGCACATAATATACATGTACATACATAAATGCTCATTCTAATATACCTGCCATACATTTTCATTTGTATATTGTCATTCCTTACCCACCTATTTGTATTTTTTTGTATTTTTTATTCCTTATTGTGTTTTTTGTTCTGTCGCTGTTATGTTGTACTGCGGAGCTTCTGTCACGAAAACAAATTCCTTGTGTGTGTGAACATGCCTGGCAATAAAGCTCATTCTGATTCTGATTCTGATTCTGGTTGTTTGATTCTGATTTGGATTACCCTTAATAAACCTACAGTGCACTTGGATCTTCTGTCTCCTGTGTTCCCGAACGTGACAGGCAGAGGGAGGCCAGCCACAACTTGGAGACGAAAAAAGTGGGTCTTTGGCATACTAGGAGTAAAGGATGAGCGACGCTGTAAAGAGAAGAGGAAGGCAGAATCTTGTACAAATCGTGGTCAAGCATGTGCGACCTGGCACCACCATTAGAAATGACAAATGGAGAGCTTATAGAGGTGCATTAGCTGCTATGGGCTACACTCACTTTAAAGTAAATCACAGACAGTGGTTTGTGGATCCCCACAGTGGAGCCCACACCCAGCCTCTGGAGAGAGCATGGTTGAAGTATATATCTACTATTTGGAGACTCAGAGGAAACAGAACAGAAAAAAATCCTGAAGCAACACCTCTCAGTCATTGAATGGACTCACTGGCTGGCTGTTGAACATAGCCAGTGTCCACTTGGTAGACTGTTAAAAGATATTCATCATCACTATCCTATGTAGGAGTTCACCACAAAACAAGGTTGTTGAAGGTTGTTGTTGTTTTTTTTACAACTAGCTGCTTACTTTACTATTGCTGTTAAAAATAAAAAGTGTTCCATTTGCCTGTTGACAGTACATCATGTTTACAGGAGACATTGTTTTTGTTGCAGGTGATGACAGATGTAGTAATGTGCTATGGAAACATGTTTCTTAAGCACTTTACATGTGTAAAGGGTTACAAGTGTACACACTTTACAAGTGTTTAATCTGCATTTAATAAATGGCTTTTATAAACTCTAGTGATGGTCATTAATGAATCATTAGCTGATGGTTTGTGAATATATCATTATGCTGTGACTTTACTTGTTGAGGAACATCATCATTAACTCATCATTTAGTAATTGTAGTAATTTACACATGAATTTGCACAATTAATGCAGTAATTAATAATGTAGTAATGCATATTACTTTACCTGTTTTGCCTGGAAGTTGAAATACAAGGCTTAGCCTCACTGTGGAAGTTAACAAGTAAACTAACACTATAAGTTAAAGAAATAAGTTATTAGGGAATTAATACATAATCACATATTTAATTAATAACAATTCATATATGAACTAATATATTAACCAGACTGACTCATTATTAGTTGATAATGTGGCAATCATTAATGAATAGCTTATATAATCGTGAGTTATACATTAATTCAGTATCATCTGTGCATTAGTTAAGCATGAATTAATGCTTATTAGTGCACACGTATTGTAAAGTGTCATCAAACTATTAAATATTAAATAACAGCAATATGAATCTACTAAATATTATTAATATTACAGTGATATTACAGTGATATAGAGTCCTGCCCTGAAAGCAGCATATAGTAAAACTAAAGAGCTGATTGTGGACTTCAGGAAGAAACAGCAGCAGCCCTATACTCCTCTTATGATCAGCGGGACCCCTGTGGAGAGGGTGAGCAGCTTCAAGTACCTTGGTGTAAACATCTCGGAGGACCTCACTTGGACTACTCACATTCAAACACAGGTTAATAAAGCCAGGCAAAGACTGTACCATCTGGGACAGCTAAGGAAATTCTGGGTCTCACCATCAATCCTGAAAACTTTCTATTCAGGGGCTATAGAAAGTGTACTGACTCAGTGTATCTCAGTATGGTATTGGAACAGCTCCAGTTAAGACTTGCTGTGGGGAAGTTGTGGGCTAGTGGTTAGAGATTTGACTCCTAACCCTAGGGTTGTGGGTTTGAGTCTTGGGCTGGCAATATCATGACTTAGGTGCCCTTGAGCAAGGCACTGAACCCCCAACTGCTCCCCGGGTGCTGCAGCATAAATGGCTGCCCACTTTGCTGCCATCTGGTAAGCGCTACTGTAGCCTGATGGCAAAAACCGAGAGACTCAGGAGGAGTTTCTTCCCCCAGGCCATCAGGCTCCTAAACTCTAAACCAGCCTCTTAACATCCTCATGCCTCCACTTAATGTTCACTTTATCTTTTTTACTTTATTCACTACCTCACATAGACACACTGCCAGTATCACCCTGTTTACACACTATAACTATTGAGTACTCCTGCTCGCAGTGCTAGGGCGGGAGATGTTTAATTTTGAATAAAGAAATGGAGGCTTGAACGAGTTATGTGATCGCTTATATCCACCTCACAGACAGCGGGGTAAGTTAGCAATGGAAAAGCATGTTTTACCCTAGTTATCCAATTAGCAGCTTTGGTAGGTGAACTGAGGCAGTCAAATCAAAATGCACATGAGCAGATTATTAGTTTTGTGCATTCTCAATGTTCCCTAAATTATCTTAGTAAACTAAAGGCTGTGTATGTTTCACTTTTAATACAATATATTGTAAACTCATTTACCTTACAATAAATGCGATCTCCCACTCTGACAAAAAGTCAATAACGTATCTCTGTAGATTCCTTCTACATTTTGACCCTGACCCTGCCTCTGATCCAAATCCATTGGTTGAATCTTTGAATCAATGATTTTCCTTTTTGACACAGTCACGTTAAATTGTGTTCCTTTGACACAGTAATGCTTATGATTGCTCAGGAGGTAATATATTTGTTCATATAATGTTGATGTATTATGAATGATACTCCTGTGTACTTCTGTGTGATCTACTATAGTATCCACTGTGTATTTTGGTAAGAGGGCAATGTCTTTTTAAAGGTGCCATCTGTAATGTTTGGCAAAAAAAAATCAAGTCATACTCCACATTCCATAACAGATGGGGGCAGTATGCCTCAATATTGAATTGGTCTACTCTAGAGTAACAAACGAGAAACGGCATAGTCTCTGTGCTCCGCCCCTACTTTCACAACAACACTACAGCCATAGCCGAAGCCTAAGGCCGGCGACACACTGGATGCGTGGCGCAAGCGTCTCAGCCGCGTGGCGTGTCGGTTTTTAATTTCGTCTCCCATGTTAACAGGTTAGAGCTTACAGACCGCCTGCGTGAGACGCACATCTCAGGCGCGGCTCGAGCCGCGCGGCAAACCCTTGCTTGCTAGAAATAGAACCGACGCCTATTTTTACCGCGACACGCGTGCGTGTTGGAAGCTTTTCCAGGCTAAATATAATAGGAAAATGTGTTTAAATGTCATTTTGTACACAAATACATATGAATTCCTGATATTTTGATATTTGAAAGTCTATAGGTTGACATAAATTCAGATATAAATGTAATAAAAAAAATAAAAATAATAATTATCGACTTTCAAATATTGCACCTGTCAAACATAATCTATTTCGCCGTCAATACTTTTGACGGTGTCCTTTAAGTAGGCGTAGGTGTAGGTGTGTAGAAAAAAGTATATATTGTTGTAAAGAAGACATGAGCCTTGTCTGTCAACAGTCTCCCTCTACAGCAGCAGCGCACCAGCGCCGCGTCAGGCACGCTTCTGGTGTGTAAAGACACAGAATCCGCCACGCTTCTGGGACGCTTCTGGGACACTTCAGACACGCGGCGCTCACGCCACGCAGCCAGTGTGTCACCGGCCTAACTGTGCGTTCACACCGCCGGCGTCTAGAGTGTCAAAAATCGCTCTTACCGCTCTGCTCACGATGCTGCAGAAAGATTTGTGAGCGCTCAGATGCTCTAACGTAGATCGAATGCTTATTTTGTATTTAAAGCGGCCGCAAAGCAAACAGGCTTGTTGATCTCGTGCAGACTAACCACAAGTAGTTATAACCTCATTAAATATTGTTGTGGACGAAATATTAGGATCCTTTACTTAAAATGAACAATCTCAGACACCTTGGTCCACGTATCACTTTTAATTAATTTTTTTATGTCCCTGTAGGCAAACAGGGACACATCATAGATTAATACAAACGCTAAACAGAAATAATCAACCTGTCCTTTATTCTGCTTGGAAACTAATGTGCCAACTCTCAAGCATTCACCGTGAGACACACGCAATTGACTCTTTTCACACGCTTTCACGCCACACATCAATTTTTTCATGCACAGAAAAACCACGAAGCTAAGAGGACACGGAGACCAACAGACTAGACAGAGCAGGTTAGATATGATACATAGGGCTGTGCAAAAAATCGAATGCGATTTCATGCACCTCTCATCAGTAAAGACGCTCCTGTAATTAGAAGTATATCTCCAGCATGTGCATTCAGATCAGGGTTGCCAGGTTTTCACAACAAACCCTGCCCAGTTGCTTCTTAAAACTAGTCCAAAACTAGCCCAATCACGTTTCCGGGAGGTTCCCCGATAAAAATTGCTTCCCGGGGTTAAAATATAAATTTTTGGGAAGGGTTTCCCTGGTAAAATTAGCATTTTAGGGCCTAAATATCACATTATTGGTATTGGGATTGCTTCAAACCGCGGACATGAAAAACAACCGCAGACTTGGTTCAGGTGGAGCGGCAGTAACTGCACAGAGCCTTAGTCTACCGACAACTAACACAAAATCACTTTCAAAATCGACAAAGAATCGCCTGCGATTTTAACATCGATGTTGTGTAGATTGTCAGTGAATTACAGCTCTGTGTAGTAAATGCCAACCAGTGTTGCCAAGTCTGTGGTGGTTGTTTTTCATGTCCGCTGGTCACAGCGACCCCAATACAAATAACGTGATATTTAGCCCCTAAAATACGAATTATACCAAGGCAACCCTGCTAAAAAAACTATATTTTAACCCCGGGAAGCAATGTTTTATCGGGGAATCTTCTGGAAGCGAGATTGGGCTAGTTTTAAGAAGCAACTGGGCAGGATTTGTTGTGAAAACCTGGCAATCCTGATCTGAACACACGTGGTGGAGATATACTCCTAATTACAGGAGCATCTTTACTGATGAGATGTACATGAGTAAAGACATGCACAGCCCTATATAATAAAATGGGTAACGTTAAGTTATAGCTAACTAATTATCAAACGCAGCTACGGTTAGCCATCGCTAACATACATTTATCGAACAGCCTTCGATACATTTCAATGTTATAACTTCCCGAAAACAAATACACAAACATATAAAACAAACTTCTAGCGAAATACTAACAGCATCTAACTTGCAGGTTCGGAGTCGAACCACATTTCTTTCAGGCCCATCAGTTGTCTCCAGCGATTAAAAGCAGTGCCGATGTTTACTCTGGTATTCTTATCGGATTTGATTTGTGATTCCGAGCACGGTTGTTTCCCTGTAGCGGGTGTTGGTCTCTTGCCAAGGGCTTCAGCTATCCTTCCGCTCTCTTCTCTGAACTGAAAGTAGTGGGCTGGACTTTCCACACGATTGACATCAGGTCCAGGTACGCCCTGCGAGTTATTCGTGTATTGCAGGTTGGCTGGTGGTTATGTCGCCCGCATACCGCCTCCCACGGCCGAAACTGGTATTACAACACCTGCCAGGCCGGGGCTAGTAATGCTAATGCTAATTAAGGTTGATATCTCTGCAGCACTATAACTTGACATTTTTCTAATGACATCATCGCCCTTATTTCTTCTCATTCTTTTGATGCGTGTAGGTCATGTTATGGATATTTTTACCTCAATTTCTGCATATGGCACCTTTAAGGCTCAGCCGCCCACACTCACTATGAGGGCGTGCCTAAGCTTATATAAGAAAAACAAAAGTGAACCAAGGGGAGGACAAGGGTTGTTTTGAATTCATGGCGCCAGCAATGTTTGCTGCAGCTATAAGAGATTTAAAGCTTGTTTCCTTATGGTTTGATAGTATTTTCAAACAATACTTCCCTTACGAAAAATAACCATGGTTTTATTATAGTAAAACTGTAGTAACCCATGGTTTTTTGGCGTGTTGACCACCATTTGTATAACCACAGATTTACTACAAATACCATGGTTAAACTATGGTTAATATAGCAAAACCATGGTTATTTTGTGGTTACCATGGTTTAACTATAGTAACCATGGTTTTTTGGTTTTATTTGTAGTAAAACCATGGTTAATTTTCGTAAGGGTTTAAGAGACTGCTTTAATGGTTGATAGAGGAGAGAATATTATTTAACCACCTGGATTGTTCACTCGTGTACACATCTCTTGTAAAAGGATTATTCTCACGGACTAACTTTTCCCCTTTTTTGTGTATGGATTACATATTTTTACTTCGGTCCGATCGAGGATCATTCGCCTGGACTAAATGTTTCCCGGTTGGAAGGACTGTAGCGAGCTCATGAGGCAGCCTGGACATTTTTGTTTACTTATCTTTCCTGTACGGGGTGTTTGAAGGTGGTGAGTGCACGGGATAATTGTCTCATTATAATATACTGCGCTCCCCAGATAGCCACTGGATGCTGTAACGGAACAGGGCCGCAACCGCAAAACGATAGAGCCGGGTCTGGCACACATCCGCCTCACGTACTCGTTACTGAGTCCAAACGCACATCGGGCCGAAGCCGTTTCTGGTCTGTTTTTAGGGGTTGTTGCGGATACGTTCCAGCGCCGATCCCGTCTGATCATCCCGTTACAGGTAACGGGTGCGTGAAACGATTCCGCCTACCGGAGCTGTGCCGGATGTGTTACGAATGCGCTTAAATCACCACTGGATTGACCTTTTGCCTTATTTTCGGCATTTTTGTCATACTAAAACAACATGAACAAAGTTAACAAACACAGAATTAATGACCACAAATTCATATTTTAATTATAAAAAATGAACAACAAAGTCATGAACAAAGTCAACAATTAACACAAAAAACAGTCAACAACATACACATAATTAATGGATAAAAAAAAACCGCACAAGCTATAAACACAACGAGGAAGAAAAAAAAACATGCACTTAAACAAATTCACTATAGGTGCTGTGGCAGCTGTGGTTAATCCTCCTGCTGCTGACGCGCCAGTCTCTCCTTGCGCCCTCCTCTCCTGTCCGCCGAAAGGGCAAACCACCTTATAGCATGCCTCCATATTTCAGCTTCAGCACCTGGAAAACAGCATTACTGATTAGGATGAATGAGACATTTGGATCAGTGCTGGTCCTACATGACGACAAAACAGGCAGACGTATATTGCATTTGCTCAAAATGAAGATACGCCCATCCTTCTCGGCCTAATTCTATAACGATTTGTGCATTAGTTGATGGAACTGTAATAAAATAATAGCCTAAAAAACTGGTCATGTAAAACTGAATAAGACAAATGAACTATGTAACCATTGAGGTTAAGACGTAGCCCCAATTAGGTCTAGTAATAAAAAGAATAAGAAGAAAAACAGAAGGCATTATTGTTGGTGTATGCTGTTTTACGAAGACGTCAAAACTGGAAGAATTGAATCAAAAGAAATCTGTGCGGGAAGGATCGATTGTCATCCTCTTTTGTATGTCGTTTATCCTCGTACTTCTTAGCGAGTAAAAGTAGGCTACTTCACTCATCTCCCTACTACAGGGCTGTCACTTTTGTGTGTGATCATCATTTTCGATTTTTAAGACTTAAGTGTTTATTGAATCGATTTTCCATGTCTAAAATAAAGACGTTTCCTTTTTCAACATCAAATAACAGACGAACGTAAAGAGAGCGCTAGAAACGCACAAGTCAGCAATATTTCTTATTTATTGGCATGAAGTTTCGTGCAGAATAACAGCAACAGGATTGCAACATTCTCAAGAAAAAAATATACATATACTGCCAAAACAAAAGAAAAACATCGCTGCAGGCTTCAACCAGCTGCATTTATGATTTAAGCAATTATGATGCGGCTTTAACATAACACAGACTGGTGCGCAAATAACAACCTGTAACTGCTATCTACCAAGCAAACAGCATTTCACTTGCACGTTTAAGTAATATACAGTAAATTAGAATAAACGCATAAAAATAGATGTACATAATAAACGCAAAGACACATAAAAACGTAGGCTACGTGTGGTAGCCTAGCTGGTCAGATAAATCTCCATTGACAGCTTGGTTTGATGATATTTTTTATTATTTTTTGCCGCTTCTGAATGAAGTCCGTAGTACGGATGTGGACCGTATCTGTAAGACGACAGTCAAGCGAGACCCAACGTTCACTTGGCACTTTTGGCGCTGTCGTAAAACGGAGCTCAAACGGACCTTATAACATCACAAAATGTTACTGTATAGTTTTTAAACACTGATAATATTGCTCAGCTTAAAGACAATGCATTTATCTCATGCTCTAGATAAAAAAAAATAAAAAAATAAAAATATGCAGACAGCTTGAAAATGTTTATTCCACGGAATTCTTCACACAGTTTGAGATAAGTATTTCGGATGTGGTCCACATCAGGTAGTCTCTGACAGTCTATGGTCAAAACAGTGTTGGCTCAAATCTGTTTTGCAGATATGGGCCAGAGCAGTTTTTAGCCCTTTTTTAAATGCATTCGGCTCAGATATGTATCACAGATTCGGGCCACACCAGTGTAGCCTATGTGAAAACAGTATCGGCTCAGATTCATATTGCAGATCTGGACCAAATCAGTATCAGACACAGCTAATGTCTTTCGGTTACCTATGGGAAAAGTGATCTGGGCCAGATCTGTAAAATGATATAAATACTGAACTGATGACAGTTAGAATGTTTAAGCTGAAACCTCTATCTGGCACGGATCTGGTTCACAATCAGAAAACGTCTCTAATATAGAAACGGAGGCAAGGGGCTTAAAACGGATCCGGGCCAAATGTAATTGCTATCTGGGTCTGCGCGTCATTCAATTGAGCTGTTTTGAGTGTTTTATGTTTATGGTGTTCCACTTCCGCGCCGTCGGAATATTATTGATATTTTTTTATATACTGTGTGACTTATTCGCTATCATACATCTGCTTAAGAAAGCATTGATGTATGTGATAATATGGAAGCTTTAGTGATATTCGCCATTTTTGCATTAATTCCAAAGAATTTCATTGCGCGTTTATAGTAACACTGCTGTTTAAAAAGAATATTTGAGGGCGGACTGTTACAGATGGTGGCCAGTACGGGGAATGAAATGTAATTTTGTTGATTTTGCTTTATTACCACAGCTAAGTGAATATTGTGTGCTGGTATATATTAATTATATTTTGGATATTTGCTGAATACTTCCCCTGAGCAATCATTGCACATATTATACTCTGGTACAGTTATATATATATAAAAAAAGAAGAAAAAAAAGACACATCATATCTCACACTTCCCGTTCTTACTACTATTACCAATGATTTGGGGTCGGTCATGGACAGATTAAATACACTTGAGACTGACTTTAGAGATTCTCTTAAAAGTGCATTGAACAGAGAAGTGGGCATAAGGAGTTATGTTAACAGGAGTGTTGAGGTGCTTGAGCAATGCATGATATCAACATTAAAACAGTTTGAGGAAAAATTAGTGGATTGCTTGCAAAGGCGTGATGAAAAGTGGAAAGCAGAACATGAACGACTGAAGCGAGCCAGCCGTGTTGCTCTCCCTAGGTCTCTTCCACGCACAGCAGTTACTCTTCTTCCACCTCATAGCCGCTCTACTCCTGCCCAAGCTTCATCCAGTGCTTTTACACAAACTGCAGCTCCTCTGGGTATAGACACACATGTAATGAGCCTGTCTATTAGCAGAATCACTTCATCTCGGGTTAACAACATTACAGCTCCTGTTATGGCGGCTAGTTCTGACAATATTGATCAATCTTCGAGAAAAAGCTCGAGGGTTCATTCCATGTCCACCCGTTCTACCCGGTGCATCGCTTCAGACCCCATTCAATGAAGCACGCTCTTATCCACCTATACAGTGTTTCATGCCAAGCACCAGTATCTCACCTTCGTTGGGTGTTTCATGTAGTCAAGACATCAGACCTCCTGTGGTTTATTCACGACCAGTTATTCAGATGGAGTTTCCTTCATTTAATGGATCTAGGGAGGTGGCCGATGTTCTTAACTTTGTTGATCGCTGCGAAACATTCTTTGCAGTACGGCCTTTGTCTGGTGCAGAGCTAATAGGCGCCCTATCTAACACTCTTAAAGGGCCAGTACATAGCTGGTGGATGGTGGCGAAACACAGGGTGAACAACTGGTCAGAGTTTAAGAAAGCCTTTATGGATGCCTTTCTTCCCCCTGATTACCTCACCGAGGTAGAAGAAAAGCTCAGAGACATGGTCCAGTTGCCTGATCAGTGTTTGAGGGACTTTGCTTACGATTACCGTGCTCTCTGTTTGCGGTGGAAGCCAGATATCACAGAAACCGAGTTGGTGCACAAGATCCTTAATAATTGCAATCCTCGAATAGCTGGTGGTCTCCGGGGTACGGTAACAAATGTGGACCAGTTGGTTCAGACTGGCACCTTGGTGGAGAAAGACTGCACATCATCTAAAGAATACTGGGGGAAGGTGGACCAGCAAAAGGCTAAGGAAAAGGGGTTAAGGACATGCTAAAGAGTTTAAGAAACCTGCTGAGTTGGTGACAGTAGTGCAGCTGGGACGGAAATCTCCAATGGTGCTCATCCATGTCCCTATAGAAGTGAGGGGAAGGCAGTGTCATGCGGTGTTTGACACTGGATGCACTTACTCACTTATGCGGCAGAGTCTCTGGCTGGAGCTGGCTCACGGTGGTGAGCGACTGAAGCCGAATGACAATCAAAACTTTGCCTTGGCCGATGGGAAGACTTATGGGGTGAATGGACCAAGTGGTTATAATTTCCATCCCTTTCTGTGTCTCCCGCTGGAGGGAAAGTTGATGCAGGAACCTGAAACTAGCTCCAATGCCAGCCTATATGTTGCTGTTCCTTACCCGGGGGCTTTGAGTCCATTACCCGCATTGGGAGAGGTGTCTTCTGCTTTTCCAGACCAATCTTCAGAGGTCAGGAAACTGTTTCAGGCCTGGCCGAGGGTGTGTTCTGGGACACTGGGCAAGACCAGGGTTGAAGAACATTGTATCTTTACCACTGACGAGGTGCCTGTTCGCTGCAGGGCATACAGGGTTTCGCCTTTTAAGCAGCAAATTATTGCTGACCATGTGGAGCAAATGCTCAAGGATGGCATTATTGAGCCGTCACAGTCCGCCTGGGGTGCTCCGGTGGTATTAGTCAAGAAGCCAGATGACTCCCTTGGATTTTGTGTGGATTTTTGGCGCCTCAACGCTAAGACCCATCCAGATGCCTACCCTATGCCTATTATACACGAGATACTGGAGTCTATGTATGGTGCAGCCTTTTTCAGCACTCTTGACTTGAAGTCTGGATATTGGCAGGTCGCCATGTCCGAAGACAGTAATGCCAAGACGGCTGTGATAACACCTATGGGCGTCTACCAATTTAAGTGTATGCCTTTGGGACTCCGGAATGCTGGAGCCACTTTCCAGCATCTGATGGAAAAGGTTTTGGGGGAGCTTAGAGGGAACATTTGCTGTGTGTATATTGATGATGTCATAGTCTTTTCACCTACACGTGAACAACATCTCCAGGATCTGCATGCCATCCTAGGGAGGTTCCACAAAGCTGGACTGACCCTTAATATCAAGAAGTGTACCTTTTTCCGGCAGGGGCTGATGTTCTTAGGCCATGTAGTCTCGAACAAAGGCGTGCAGGTGGATCCAGAGAAGACTCAGGCAGTGACAACATATCCTAAGCCCACTAACCTCAAGACCCTCCAGCGTTTTTTAGGCCTTGTGGGGTGGTACAACAAATTTATTGATCATTTTGCTGACTTGGCTGCCCCATTGAATCGTCTGAAGAGGAAGATGGTCGAGTGGGACTGGTCAGAGGAATGTCAGCAGAGCTTTGATCAGCTGAAGAGAGCTCTGGTGAACGCACCTATCCTCATGCAGCCTGACCCCACCCTACCCTTTGAAATCCACACAGACACTAGTGAGGTGGGTTTGGGGGCTGTATTGGTGCAGAAAACAGCCGATGGTGAGAAAGTGATCGCGTATGCCTCCAGAGGGGTGCGTGGGGCAGAGTGCAATTACTCTACTTCTGAAAAGCAGTGTCTTGCCGTCGTTTGTGCGGTTGAAAAGTGGAAGCACTATCTTGAGGGGGCTGAGTTCACCATATACACTGATCATGCTGCCTTGACCTGGGCCTTCAATTGTCCGAAGACATCTTCTCGCCTGACTCGCTGGATCCTGCGGCTTCAACAGTTTCAGTTTAGAGTCCAGTATAGGAAAGGACTCCATAACATCGTGCCTGTTGTCCTGTCTCGAGCAGTCACTCCTCCTTTTTCAGGTGCCGTTTATGCTGCAGAAAATGCCTGTTTCTTCTGATCTGCCTTCCTCTCTGTCTGAAATAAGGGAAGTTCAGGAAGAAGATTCAGAGGTCAGCGATCTGGCCCAAGGGGTGGACGCTCGGAGTATGCCTGACCGAATAGGATTAACAAAGCTGCAAGGCCTTCTGTATCGACGGTCACCTGTGAAAGAAGGAGGGGACAAATATCAGCTGGTCGTTCCAAAGTCTCTTGTGCCGGTCTTTCTGACCTACTTTCACGATTATCCTCTGAGCGGGCATCTGGGTAGGCTGAAAACACTCTTGAGGATTCTTGAGGTCGCCTGGTGGCCATCCATTCGAAAGGACGTTTGGAACCACGTCAAGGTTTGTGCCATCTGCCAGGTATACAAGGCTGGAAATCAAAAGCCAGTTGGCCTCATGCAGGCTACTCCTGTGAAAGAGCCCTGGGAAAAGCTAGGGATTGATCTCATGGGGCCATTTCCCCGGAGTAAAAAAGTCAACACCGTCCTTCTTGTCCTTGTGGATTACTTCACAAAGTGGGTGGAGATGTTTCCGTTAAAAGATGGCAAGGCACACCGCATTGGGTCAATTCTGAAGGATGAAATCTTCACCCGCTTTGGTGTTCCAGGGGAGTTGGTGTCTGACCGGGGGCCGCAGTTTACTGGGCATCAAATGACTAACCTCTGTAAGACCTGGGGAGTAACGCGGAAATTTACCACCAGTTATCATCCCCAAGCCAACCTCACAGATCGGTCCAATCGCTCCATCAAGACAATGATTGCCTCATACGTGGGGAACCATCATAAGAACTGGGACCAGTGGATCAGGGAATTCCGTTTTGCCATCAATGCTGCCTATCATGAAACCACGGGCCAAACGCCTGCAGAATTTAGCACTCGGAAGGTCCCTGAAAGGCCCACTGGAAAGGCTCATTAGTTCTCCTCCTACTCCACAACAGTCACCATACACCCTACTGGAAAGACAGAAACAAATGAATGATCAGGTCAAGAAGAGAGTGCAGATGTGTCAGTCCAGACAAGCCAGGTATTACAATACCCACAGGAGAGGTGTACAACTCCTGCCGGGAGACCTGGTCTGGGTTCGCACTCACCCACTCTCTAAAGCCTCTGAAAATTTCTCATCGAAGCTTGTGCCCAAGTGGTCGGATCCAGCCACTGTGATGAGAAAACTAGGCCCCATTAACCATGTACAGTGGAATGACCAAAACAAAAAGATGGACACGATTAATGTGGTCAATCTGAAGCCCTACTTCGGGGTTCAGCCTCCAGACACAGTCACATTAAATTGTGTTCCTTTGACACAGTAATGCTTATGTGACTCACACAGGCCTGTTGGTGTCGCTGTCGGACAGTGTTTTCTCTACTTCCTGTTGGCCTTCTGTAGCTAATCATAGCTCCGTGTAGCTGTTTTTATTTTATATTTTTTCTCTATAATCTTTCTTACTATCACTGTCTCTTTGTTTGTTTGTTTTTTAAGTTGTAAAATATAACTTAATTCACACCATATTTCTGATATTATCGATCAATCTTATCAGATTAACTTTGATCGTTCACTCTTCCGTGACTGCAGTACACCTGCAAAGTGACATGTACAGTTTATCTATCTCTGTCGCTGATGAGGGATTCACATGTGATAAATGCAGGGAAATAGTTAGGCTGACAGAGAAGATTTCAGAATTAGAGACACGCATCCAAACTTTAATTGAGGACAGTAAGAATGTTAGGGCTCTAGATATGGCTTTGGATGCGTCTAGCTCAGGGACTCCTGTTCATTGTCCGGTTCCGGCAACAGAGCCCCTGCAGCAGGGCAACTGGGTGACGGTGAGGCAGCGTAGTCGTGGGTCAAAAGACCGCTCTTCTGTTCAGAACAAAACATTAAACAGGTTCTCCCCACTCAGTGACGCACCCACTGAGAAACCTGATGAAAGTGCTCTAGTTATTGGTGATTCTATTGTACGGAACGTGAATATCGAGACACCAGCCACCATAGTCAAATGTTTACCGGGAGCCAGAGCGCCTGACATCTTGGCAAATTTAAAAGTGCTGGCTAATGCTAAACGTAAATACAGTAAGATTGTTATTCATGCCGGCGCTAATGATGTTCAACTTCGCCAGTCGGAGATCACTAAAATAACTTTAAAGAGGTGTGTGAACTTGCAAGCACGATGTCAGACACTGTAATATGCTCTGGTCCGCTCCCTGCTTACCGTGGTGACGAGATGCATAGCAGATTGTCATCAATCAATGGCTGGATGTCTAAGTGGTGCCCACAGAATAACATAGGTTTCATTAACAATTGGACAAGCTTTTGGGGCAGACCTGACCTGTTTAAAAGAGATGGTCTTCATCTCTCCTGGGGCGGCGCCACTCTTCTGTCTAGAAATATGGCACATAGTCTTAGTGTTTATACTTGACTAACTGGGGCCCAGGTCAGGAAGCAGACAGACTGGCTAAACCGACCGTCTGCTAGCTGCCTCCCATCACAGAGGTCAGTTAATTCTCAGCACATAGAGACTCTTTCACCTAGATATCACACTATAGAGACTGTGTCTGTTCCCCGAACTAGAAAATACAAAAAACGTCCAAACCAAGTTAAGGTTAACAATTTAATTGAGGTTCAACAAATAAAAAACAAATGCAATATGGATAAACAAATGATAAAGATTGGCTTATTGAATATCAGATCCATTTCTACGAAAACACTTTTTGTAAATAATATGATAACTGATCATAATATAGATGTGCTCTGTTTGACAGAAACTTGGCTAAAACCTGATGATTACATTATTTTAAATGAGTCCACCCCCCAAGATTACTGTTATAAACATGAGCCGCGTCTAAAAGGCAAAGGGGGAGGAGTTGCTTCAATTTATAACAACGTTTTCAGGATTTCTCAGAGGGCAGGCTTCAAGTATAACTAGTTTAAAGTAATGGTGCTTCCAGAGAATTATCCAGAGAAACCAATGTTAATGATAAATCCCCTGTTATGTTTGTACTGGCTACTGTATACAGGCCACCAGGGCACCATACAGACTTTATTAAAGAGTTTGGTGATTTTACATCCGAGTTAGTTCTGGCTGCAGATAAAGTTTTAATAGTTGGTGATTTTAATATCCATGTCGATAATGAAAAAGATGCATTGGGATCAGCATTTATAGACATTCTGAACTCTATTGGTGTTAGACAACATGTTTCAGGACCTACTCATTGTCGAAATCATACTCTAGATTTAATAGTGTCACATGGAATTGATCAGCTAAGTGATGATATCTCAGATCATTATTTAGTTCTGTGTAAACTTCACATAGCCAAAATTGTAAATTCTACTTCTTGTTACAAGTATCGAAGAACCATCACTTCTACCACAAAAGACTGATTTTTAAGTTATCTTCCTGATGTATCCAAATGCCTTAGCATATTCAAAACCTCAGAACAACTTGATGATTTAAAAGAAATTATGGACTCTCTCTTTTCTAGCACTTTAAATACAGTTGCTCCTTTACGCTTAAGGAAGGTTAAGGAAAACAGTTTGACACCATGGTATAATGAGCATACTCGCACCCTAAAGAGAACAGCCCGAAAAATGGAGCGCAGCTGGAGGAAAACAAAACTAGAGGTATTTCGTATTGCTTGGCGGGAAAGTAGCATATCCTATAGAAAAGCATTAAAAACTGCTAGATCTGATTACTTTTCTTCTCTTTTAGAAGAAAACAAACATAACCCCAGGTATTTATTCAATACAGTGGTTATATTAACGAAAAATAAAGCCTCAACAAGTGTTGACATTTCCCAACACCACAGCAGTAATGACTTTATGAACTACTTTACTTCTAAAATTGATACTATTAGAGATAAAATTGCAACCATTCAGCTGTCAGCTACAGTATCAAATCAGACAGTGCACTATAGACCCCTGAGGAACAGTTCCACTCACTCTCTACTATAGGAGAGGAAGAATTGTATAAACTCGTTAAATCATCTAAACCAACAACATGTATGTTAGACCCTATACCATCTAAGCTCCTAAAAGAGGTGCTCCCAGAAGTCATAGGTCCTCTTCTGACTATTATTAATTCCTCATTGTCATTAGGATATGTCCCCAAAACCTTCAAACTGGCTGTTATTAAGCCTCTCATAAAAAAAACCACAACTTGACCCTAGAATAACCTAGAACACTGTCTAAGACTTGATGGTTGCTCTGTCAATTCTTCGTCATCAGTTAGGAACGTAGGTGTGCTACTTGATCGCAATCTTTCCTTAGAAAGCCACGTTTCTAGCATTTGTAAAACTGCATTTTTCCATCTCAAAAATATATCTAAATTACGGCCTATGCTCTCAATGTCAAATGCAGAAATGTTAATCCATGCATTTATGACTTCAAGGTTAGACTATTGTAATGCTTTATTGGGTGGTTGTTCTGCACGCTTGGTAAACAAACTACAGCTAGTCCAAAATGCAGTAGCAAGAGTTCTTACTAGAACCAGGAAGTATGACCATATTAGCCCGGTCCTGTCCACACTGCACTGGCTCCCTATCAAACATCGTATAGATTTTAAAATATTGCTTATTACTTATAAAGCCCTGAATGGTTTAGCACCTCAGTATTTGAATGAGCTCCTTTTACATTATACTCCTCTACGTCCGCTACTTTCTCAAAACTCAGGCAATTTGATAATACCTAGAATATCAAAATCAACTGCGGGCGGCAGATCCTTTTCCTATTTGGCGCCTAAACTCTGGAATAACCTACCTAACATTGTTCGGGAGGCAGACACACTCTTGCAGTTTAAATCTAGATTAAAGACCCATCTCTTTAACCTGGCATTCACATAACATACTAATATGCTTTTAATATCCAAATCCGTTAAAGGATTTTTAGGCTGCATTAATTAGGTAAAACGGAACCGGAAACACTTCACATAACACCATACTTGCTACATCATTAGAAGAATGGCATCTACGCTAATATTTGTCTGTTTCTCTCTTGTTCCGAGGTCACCGTGGCCACCAGATCCAGTCTGTGTCCAGATCAGAGGGTCACTGCAGTCACCCGGATCCAGTACTTATCCAGACCAGATGGTGGATCAGCACCTAGAAAGGACCTCTACTGCCCTGAAAGACAGCGGAGACCAGGACAACTAGAGCCCCAGATACAGATCCCCTGTAAAGACCTTGTCTCAGAGGACCACCAGGACAAGACCACAGGAAACAGATGATTCTTCTGCACAATCTGACTTTGCTGCCGTCTGGAATTGAACTACTGGTTTCGTCTGGTCAGAGGAGAACTGACCCCCCAACTGAGCCTGGTTTCTCCCAAGGTTTTTTTCTCCATTCTGTCACCGATGGAGTTTCGGTTCCTTGCCGCTGTCGCCTCTGGCTTGCTTAGTTGGGGTCACTTCATCTACAGCGATATCATTGACTTGATTGCAAATTAAAACAGACACTATTTCAACTGAACAGAGATGACATAACTGAATTCAATGATGAACTGCCTTTAACTATCATTTTGCATTATTGAGACACTGTTTTCCAAATGAATGTTGTTCAGTGCTTTGACGCAATGTATTTTGTTTAAAGCACTATATAAATAAAGGTGACTGATTGATTGATTGATGATTGCTCAGGAGGTAATATATTTGTTAATATAATAATGATGTATTATGAATGATACTCCTGTGTATTTCTGTGTGATGTACTTTAGTGTCCACTGTGTATTTTGGTAAGAGGGGAATGTCTCTTTAAGGCTCGGCCGCCTGCACTCATTATGAGGGCGTGCCTAAGCTTATATAAGAAAAACAAAAGTGAACCAAGGGGAGGAGAAGGGTTGTTTTGAATTCATGGCGCCAGCAATGTTTGCTGCAGCTATAAGATATTTAAAGCTTGTTTCCTTATGGTTTGATAGTATTTTCAAACAATACTTTAAGAGACTGCTTTAATGGTGGAGAGAGGATAGAAAATTATTTAACCACCTGGATTGTTCACTCGTGTACACATCTCTTGTAAAAGGATTATTCTCACGGACTAACTTTTCCCCTTTTTTGTGTGTGGATTACATTTTTTTACTTCGGTCCGATCAAGGATCATTCGCCTGGACTAATGGACTAAATGTTTCCCGGTTGGAAGGACTGTAGCGAGCACATGAGGCAGCCTGGACATTTTTGTTTACTTATCTTTCCTGTACGGGGTGTTAGAAGGTGGTGAGTGCATGGGATAATTGTCTCATTATAATATACTGGGCTCTGCGCATCATTCAATTGAGCTGTTTTGAGTGTTTTATGTTTATGGTGTTCCACTTCCGCGCCGTCGGAATATTATTGTTATTTTTTATATACTGTGTGACTTATTCACTATCATTCATCTGCTTAAGAAAGCATTGATTGATTGATTCCAATGGGGATTTTTTAATCAGAGAATCAAACTTTCCGTGAAAGAGACTGTGATAACTCATCGCTAATGCAACAGAGAAACATTAGACAGTGTCACTTTTTTAGATTGCATTGAAAGAAGGAGAACCGGTGTAAACATTTCATCAACAACAATTCCTCGCACAACCAGCTCATTAGCTTTATCCGCGGTATTCAAAAATATCACAACAGCATTATTCATTTTGAAGTTGACAGAATACATTCATGACCAACAGCTTCCCCTATGGCAAGACAATGATCCTCTACACTTACTAAGGACACCACCTTCACTGCATGAAGCTGCTTGAGTGTATTTAACATCCGCAAATCCGGAGCTGCCATGCTTCCTCAACAGGTAGCACACGGTCGGGAGCATGCTCTCACCAAAATTAACTACAAATGAAAACAAACAAAATGAACACAAGAAGGAAAGAACAAAAGAAGAGAAAAATAGCTTAAAACACACTTAATTATGGTTAGACAACCACCAACTTGCACTTCAAACATTCAAAAGATGCTCAAGATCACCAAATGCTCTCCACACACACACTCCACAGATGCCCATGCATGCACATGAGAGAGAGAGAGAGAGAGAGAGAGAGAGAGATGGAGCATGAGAGCGACAGAGAGAGAGAGAGATGGAGCATGAGAGAGAGAGGCTTAAAACATATTTATTTGATCATTAATCATATTTCATTCCAATACTTCATCCAAAATTCTACAAACCAATAAATAATTTAAAATACAAAAAAAAAAAAAAAACTATCAATACAGATTACAGCCCTTTCATTACATCTTTAAAACCAACATTTCATCCTCCCCGACCTCACACAGAAAACTCTCCACTGACCACATTGCAGAAAAGTCTAAAATATTATTAACAAATTTGAAGCAAACTCAATTTTAATACGAGCAGCCACCATCCACTCTAGAACTCTCTCTGCATCAACTGAACCAGTTCCTAAGATCCTATTTTTCCGAGTCCTCCAAATTGCCATCTTGGCTGTTCCCAAAATGTAATTTAACAAAACCACTTTTCTTCGATCACTGACTTTGTACTGTGGACCACTAATAAAAACTTTATAGGAAAATTCCTCTCCCACACTTTCAAAACAAATCTCTAAAAAATAAAAAAGGCCTCTTAACCTCTCACACTAGATAAACAAATGATCAACCATTTCTTCCGTTCCGCAAAAAAGGCATTCCCTCCCTACCTCTGGATTCAGGTGCTACGTGTCTGTTCATAACTATTATACCATACATCAGTCTCCACTGTAAATCTGCTGTACGTTTCTCAATAGGAGGCTTATACAGACATCTCCAGCATCCTCTGAAGTCTGGCCCAAACACTTCTGTCCACCTCCATGTTTTAACTCTTTTTGAAACAGTTTGATGAGACACTTTAACACACACAATGTATAATGCCTTTTTGCCAATGTCTTGAAATAATGCCAACTCTGGAGTTTTAAAAGACACAAAAGTATCTTCATTATCCGGACTCTCCTGTGTGGCAAAGACCCGAATTGCTGGAAAACTATTGCTCCTTCCCTGCGAAGGCGTTCCCAGTGCTTCTCTGCAGGCTCCAGGCAGTGCTGAGCGAACTTCCTTCAACATCTGATCCAAGAGACGTAAAGAACGTATTCCTGTCTTGTGCTGAATTGAAGCTGCTGTCCTCCACCCACTGTCGTCCCTTAGATCTTCGTACATCCCGCTTTGACCATACAGTTCCTCACACTGCTTGAAGACAAAATGTTTGTATCAAAGAATTATGAAACAGTGGTTCACCCATAATCCAGTCCTGTGGTCGCAAAATCTCTCTGGTCATAGAAAAAAAAATGTTCCACACTTTTAGCATGGATTGGTAGAATGAAGTAAAATGATTCAAATCCAGCTCATTAACTTTCAGTAAAAACAGCTGCTTGTCATATCCCAGGTTTGATGCTCTTCTCAACAGAGCCCATGCCACATTTGTCCACCCCACGTCCTCCTCGTACAACAGTCTCTTCGCTGCTTGTAATCGAAAGGTGTGGATCCTGCTCCTTATGTCAATCAGACTTTGTCCCCCCTCTTGAGTTGGAAGGTACAGAGCTGGTGCAGGAATCCAATGCTGTCCTGACCAAAAGAACTCCACCAATTTTCTCTGGATACTTTTAACAATGTCATCTGGTGGCTCTAAAACATTGAGTCTGTGCCATAATATGGAGGTGGCCAGGTTATTTGTAACCAAAACGCTACCCCTGTAGGATAGCTCTGGCAATAGCCATTTCCATTTAGACAACTTAGCAGACACCTTTTCAGCAAACCCTCCCAGTTCTTCTTTCTATAGCTTTCTACTCCTAAAAACACACCAAGAATTTTTAAACCTTTCCTTCCCCAATGCAATCCCCCAGGAAGTGACGGTGGCCCACCATTTTCCCACTGGCCCACGATAAAACCATAACTTTTCCCCCAATGAACTTTGGCCGAAGATGCTTTTTCATAAATATCCAAATTATCACGTAATATTTGCATATACCTTTTCCCAGTAACAAAAATAGTTATAACATCGGCATAAGCCAATACAAAATATCTCTGCTCCCTTGGGTCACCTGGAACCATGAAACCCTTTAATCTATTTCTTAATCTGCATAACAGGGGCTCAATTGCTAGGCTGTAAAGTTGCCCTGAGAGAGGACACCCCTGTCGAATACCTCTTTTCACCGGCAAAGGATAGGTCGAGCCATTCCCCATCTTAAGCATTATTGAAGCCCCTTTATACAACAAAATGGATCCATGAAATAAAACAATTTCTTAACCCAAATGATTCCAAGACATTAAAAATATACTCATGGCCCACCCCGGTCAAATGCTTTCTCCTGATCGATGGACAAAAAACCATAAACCAACGTCACAATTTGCTTTACAAGACACATCAATAACATCTCTTATTAAAAACAGATTGTCCATAATCCTGTGGAGAGTTGCTGAACTGCTTCTGAAAGTTCATTAAGGTTGATCATGGTGTCAAGCTTCTTCTTATCCCCAGGTTGCAACTTTGGAAGTCCTTGTATTAATTTTGCCATATTCTCACAGTCACAGTCAGTATCACTATATAAATCAGCATAAAAATCCATTGCCATTTTCCTCATTTCTGTTGGGTTTGAGGTTAATGTTCCATTTTCCTTGCGCAGGTGAAGAATACGCTTTTGTTGTGCAGTTTTCCGCTCCAGATTAAAAAAGTAAGAAGTGGGAGAGTCCATGTCTTTGATAGAAGAAATTCTTGCTCTAATTAAGGCGCCCTTTGCTCTTTCCTCTAAGATAGCTCTTAATTCAAGTTTCCTACTCCTTAAATCGTTAGATACACCCAAAACATTTACATCCATCACATTTTCTATTCCAATTATTTTTTCTCCAACTGTTGAATTTTCTTTTTAATACACACAGTAGCATTGTAGGAAAAATGTTGACAAAACACCTTTATCTGTGTTTTCCCCACCTCCCACCATTGTGTCATTGTTTCAAAATTACCTTTTTCAACTTCCACAATTTCCAAAAATCACCAATTTTTTCACAAAAAGACCTGTCCTGCAGCAGTTTTGTATTAAAGTGCCAATAATACCTGGGCCGTTCTAAAGTAGTGATGTTAAAATCTATGGTTGCAATTTGATGATCTGAAAAACCGTTAGGGGAAGTATTAGCATTAGATACTCTATTCATACTTGTTTTACTAATATATATTCTATCTAATCTTGCTCCAGTTACATTAAAGTCTAGTATTTTAACCAATGTGTACTGTCTTACTCTCTTATTCATATTCCTCCACACATCCATCAACTCTCAAACTCTTTAATGATATTCTGGAGAGCATTACTAGACAGTGGATGTGGCTCTTCTCTATTCCTGTCTAAAAGAAAGTTTGTGGTGCAGTTCCTATCCCCACCCATTATTATGCAGGAATCATTATCACATTTTCTTAATGCACTCTGCAACTTCTTAAACAATTCAGCACGATCTGATCCATTGTTTGGAGCATAAACATTTATAAAAATACATTTGAAATCATTTATTTCTCCAGCAACCATTAAAACTCTACCCTTTTCTATTTCTTCAGTTAACAAAATTTTAAAGTTCAAATTCTTTGAAAAAAGAATAGCTACTCCAGCACTCAGATTTGACCCGTGACTGAAGACGCTCTCCCCCTCCCACCATCTACACCACTCTACTTCATTTTGACAATCTGTACGTGTGTCTTGCAAAAAAGAAACATTTACATTCTTAATTGTAATTAATTTAGCAATCAAAGCTCTCTTGCTGTTGTCTCTCCCTCCGTTAATATTTAAAGAGGCTACCCTCATCATCTCCATAGAAAATATAAACCGATAGAAGAGAGAGACAGAAAGAAATAAAGAATATAGTAAAGTCATCTTGAGTGATGTATAAACCATTTATTCAATTATTTGAATTTACGTTTTATAGGGGTTTTATCCCTTCGCAGTTTTGCAAGAAACTTTTTTAAACGAAATCGCTTTCTCTGACTGAGTTCATCTTCTCCAACCTTCCTCTGCCAATAACGAACAGAGGTCTCAAACCTCTTCAAATCAGAAAAATAATTCCGCACATCAATAGATTTTCCAAAGGTTTCATCCAATAATTTATTTTTTTCCTCCAGTGAATAAACCTGCTCACAGCTTTTTTGAGAAACATCTGACACATCTGAAAAATCAGACAACACACCACCATCATCATCGTCGCCATCATCACAATCCATTTCCTCAACCATTTCTGATGGCACCTTCTGAATCAAGGATACAATCTTTCCTCTTTCCAAACCGATTGTGTCATCCTCTGTCTGGCCTGTATTCACTGAGTCTGAACTCTCCCCAGTATCATCCTGCTCAGACCCCTGTACCACAACACTGCTCTCAACAGTCACATCAGTTACAACTTTAACTTCCTTCATTTTCAACTGTTTTATCTTACTACCAGAAGCTTCCTGTCACAGTCTTCTGTCTTTGTCTTTCTGTGAGCACATGGCTTGTGTTGTGTTGTTTGGTGCCATGTGCTCTCTCCTTTCCTTTTCTGACCCCGCCCACCTTGTCACCTCATTACTGTTTAGTTGCTCCACCTGTGTTTCTCCCTGGCTCCCTGACTCATTACCTTATTCACTCTGTACACCTGTTGCATCCACTCACTCTGTACACCTGTGCACATAATCACGCACACAGCTGTTCCCTATTTGTTCACGAGTATATAGTTTCGTCTCACCCACCACTCTGGCTGGCTATATTGTAATGTCTATGTACCTGTGTTTCTCATGCACGTTTTCCTGTGATTCGTTTTGGTTTTGTTTTTGCCGTGTTGGCCTTTTAGTTCTCGTTTGTTCTTGTTAAAATAAAGTGTCTCTTCCCTGCACTTGGACCCAGATCTTGTTCTTTCCACGGCGCCCTCTCTACCGCGCCGTGACACTTCCTCTGTATCTTTTTCATTATTTGGGAAAGAATCTTTTATTATCAATCCTTCCTTCAAATTCGAATCCACGTTCTGATCGTCATTATTCACTGCTGCTTCATTTGGTACATTATTCTTATTACTTCATTTTCCGTCGTCTTGTCTGAAATATTGCTAGGGCCTGCTTCATTCTCAGACTCAACTCTATGAGGACAAGACAGCCGAACATGTCCAACAGTCACGCACTCGTAACACCGCATCTTTCCCGTGCTCGCGTATATAACGTGTGACTTGCCCTCAAACACACAGCGAAAGGAAATGTTGAGCGTCAGTTCATTTAAAAACATGTACACCTGCCGCCTAAACGACAACACATGTTTTAAAGCAGCATTTTTACAACCCATTGGAACCGTTCTAATTCCACTGGCAAGTTTTCCAAAACGAGAAAGCTCTCGCTCAATATATGCATCCAGAATAAAAGTCGGAACATTAGAAACCGTCACCTTTGTTGTGATTGAAACACAGTTGAACAGGAACAAATGAGCCACTTACCAAAATCCCACTCTCTATCAAAACATGAACCAGATTTTCTTCTTTCAGAAATATCACTACGGCCTTGTTCATCCTAGATGCCGAGACGATATTATCATGTCCCACGTGTTCTGCCACGTCCAGTAACACGTCTTCTACCGGCACACCTGCCTGAGTCACACACCTGATCCCGTGCCGGAGCGACAGACCTGACGCCTGCACACTCGTGTGAGTGTGAGATGCCATTCTAACTCTGACACGCCACAACTCCCACGGAAAAGAAAACTCAGTTTTTTTTTTTTTTTTTATTTAAATAATTGAATACGAAAAAATAAAAAGCAAGAAACGGTGAAAGTTTTTTAGAAAATTTCCTCTCACCTAGATCACCCTCCCATGCAATCCCTTCCCACTTCCCAACATGCACCAGAGAGAGAGAGAGAGAGAGAGAATTGAATTTGAAAAATCAATTTAATTACAAAAAAATGTTACTTCCAATACATTGAATACATATTTTCACATTACATATTCACAAAAATGTTAACATGTACATAAATATACATCTGCATCTTCCTTATACATAAAACCCTTACTGCAAAAAAAAAAGAAGCAAAAATTAACATGCCTTCACATACAGAACACAGCGCTTCTTTACAACACCACTTCATTTCAAAAGATAACAAATCATTCATTGTCTTAAAATAATTAAAATCTGTGACCACTCTTGATTTAATTAAATTGGTAAGAACCATCAGAATGTCCTGTCCAGATTTATTTTCAACCTTATTTTGTCTGCTTACGTAAATTGCCATTTTTGACTGACCCAACACAAAATTCAACAACTGACATTCAAAAGACTTTCTTCTTACATATTTAAAACCACAAATAAACATTTGCATAGAAAAAAACCTCATTAAACGATGTTAAATGATTCTCCAAAACATGGAATAAAGGTCTCAATCTGCAACAATACATAAAAGTGTGAAACACAGTTTCTCTTTGACCACAAAAAGGACAATCAGGACTTATTTCCGGATTTAACACCGAAATGAAAGCATTTACAGCTATAACTCCATGTAAAATCCTCCACTGAATATCCCCCCCCCCCCCCCCCCGGGTAACGGTGGCGATACCGCTAGATTTGGTATCGATCCGATACCAAGTAAATACAGGGCCAGTATCGCCGATACCGATACCAATACCGATACTTTTTAATAATTAAGGTGGATGCGTCTTCAACCTAAATCTAAATGAATTTTCATGACTTTTAATTTGTTTTTGTGATTTGCATTTTGGGTTATTAATAAGTACTACAAAAGCTTTTGTTCAGAAACAACTTTTGGTTACTTCTGATTTATTTAAATAAACAAAGTTACAAAATGATTATGTCACAAATATAAAAAATGTAAAAACAAATTCTCTTTTCAAGTAGCATGTTAATAAAAAAAATGTTTCTCCTCTTTAGTGCACTTCTTTTCAGGATTTTTTTCTTAAAGTCACAAAGTTTTACTTCACAATGTAAAACAAATTCTCCTTATACAAAATTCCTGAAGCCGACATCTTCCACTATGGAAAGAGGCTGCAGGTCCTTCACAATCATTTCTGATAGGCGCCTTGTAATATCCACTGCTCTTGGAGAATCAGCTATTGATAAAATAATAAAAATAATTAAGTCTGGTGCACATCTAGGTGAAGTTTAAATATAGAAACTAGTATCCCTTTCACAGCTAACACAAAAAGGGTAGATCGGCCTGAAAATACAGCCATACAACGCTCCTCTTTCTCTCCGCCTCTGACTGACTGCTGTTAGAAATGCGCGGCTGAGCGGTGCGCGCGCCTGACTGCTGGTGGTAGCGCTAGTGGTGAGTCACGTGACGGTACAACACAGGAGAGGGGGCGGAGAGCAGTGTCGATCACGAACAGCACTTTTGAGAGCTTGCTCTGCTCTGTGACAGCAGCAGCATATTGACAAACACGGCCAGGTCGCAAAACGAGAGAAACTGAAACTTAAGTATCGATATTTTCCCGTTGGTATCGATCAATACCGATACCAACGTTGGTATCGATATTATCGATATTAGTATCGATCTGCCCACCTCTAGTTTACACTCTTTGTTTAGTCCAAGGGCATTATGCCATGGAGTATCACATCTGTTATTCAAGACTTTTTTATTAAAAACCTTCACACAACTTTTATACACCTCTTTAACATTCAGATAATCATCACAAAGAAATATATCTCTCTTCACCAAAAAAGGGCCATCACATTCTTCCAGTTTAGGAGACAAGATTAAAGTATAAAAGGAGTCCTCCTCATTAGGCTTTAAGATTCCTTCACAAAAGTGTGCGAGGATTTTTAATTCCTCCTCTAACAATTCTGACTTCCATTTGGTAAGAATTTGCTGAACCAACCGAATGGATTTAATGCCCAGCTTTACAGCAGTCTCTTCAAGATTTTCAAAGGTAGGTCCTGCTGTATTTATCAAATGTCCAAGTGTTGTTACTCCAGCTTTGATTAATTTGCCAGCACTTGCAGAAAGAAAAGAAACGTTTCCTGCATTGTCAAAACGAGTCCCATTAATCAATGGTTCTTGTAGTAACCAATGAAGTGTCCTTGGATTCTGTCCAATAGAAATATTAAACAGATTCCAAACTTTAAAGTAAAAAATTGGTGCATCTGATGTGTTTACTTTCAGAGAGTCCATTAATAAGAGAGTTTTATCAAGACCTAGGCCTCCCACACTCTTTAAAATCTCACATGAAACAACTTTCCAGTTAGAATCAAAGGATCCATACAATTATCGATGTATAAAACGCATACGAAAAGTAGCAATTCTACTTTGCACATTAATAAGACCTTGACCTCCTTCATCTTTGGATAAAAATAGCACACTTTGGGATACCCACTGTAATTTTTCCCAAAAAAGTCTACTAGGACTTTCTGAATCTCTACAAGTAGATTTAAAGGAGGATCCAGACAGGCTAAGCGATGCCACAAAGAGGAGGCCACAAGGTTGTTTATAATAAGAATACGCCCCCTGTAGGACATTCTTGGAATCAGCCACTTCCATTTATTTAATCTTCCTTTTACATTTTCAAGAACATTTTCCCAGTTTTTCTTTACAATGGAACCATCTCCAAGAAAAACACCCAGGTATTTAAAACCTCCTTTAGACCAAAGTAAACCATTTGGGAGTATTGGAACACCATGTGACCAATGTCCAACCAAAATTGCTTCAATCTTGGCCCAATTAACTGTAGCTGATGATATTTCTTTAAAATCATTTAAAATATTTACCTCTGTTTCGACATCCTTTTGATTACTAATAAAAATCACTACATCATCAGCATATGCTGACAGGGAAACATTTTTACCAGAATATGGTAAAATCAAACCTTTAATGTTTTCTCTTACCTTATGTAAAAATGGTTCAATGGCCACAGAATATAACATACCCGACAGAGGACAACCCTGTCTCACACCTCTTTTCACCTGAAAGGGAGCACATAAGCCCCCGTTAACCTTAATAATACTCTCAATATTATTACATAACACTCTGATTTTTTTCACAAAATCTTTTGTGAAGCCATAGGCTTCCAGGGTTTTAAACAAATATTGGTGTTCAACTCTATCAAAAGCCTTTTCCTGATCTAAGGAGATCAGGCCTACATGAATATCCTTCATTTGTGCAAGATCAAATATATCCCGCACAAGTGCAATATTGTCAAAAATTGATCTCTTAGGAATACAATATGTCTAATCAGAGTGAATCACCTGCTCTAAAACACTTTCAATTCTATTGCTTTTGAGAGTACTTTATAGTCACTACACAAAACCGAAACTGGTCTCCAGCATTTTATACCTGTCAGGTCTCCTTTTTTAGGTAAAAGGGTAAGAATAGTTATCCGACAGCTGTCATTTAAAACCTGAAGCAAATCTTCCCCCACCACTGACCAAAAAGTTTTAAAAAACTCAACTGACAGGCCATCTATACCTGGAGCATTTCCAGTCTCCATACTTTGAAGTGCTTTTTTTAAGCTCCTCTAGACTTAGTTCACCACTAAGATCCTTATTTGACTAAGTAGAGACTTGAGGTAAGTTTTCTAAGAAAGAAGAATTAAAGTTTTCTTCTACGTTCAGCTCAGATTTATATAGCTCCTTATAAAAACGGACAATTCGTTTACGAATTTCATTAGCATCTGTTAACATTCTCCCTGACTCAGATCTTAATGAGTGGAATCTTTTTTTACCATTCTTTTTCTCAAGTCCAAAAAAAAAAAATTAATGGTACATCCATTTCTTCAATGCTTTGAAAACGAGACATGATCAAAGACCCTTGTACTCTTATCTCTAAAATGTTATATAGTTTGGATTTTTCTCGGAAATATACCTCATAAATGTCCAATCTCCAGTAGATTGTAGTCGTTCTTCCAAATTAATAATATCCATCTCTAAAATTCTGATTGACCTTTCTATATTTTTTGACATTTTTTGTATATTGCTGACTAAACTGTTTAATTTGGACTTTTCTATAGTCCCACCACTGTTGTATTGAGTTGAAAGTTGATTTTGTGTTCCTAAAATTTTTCCAGAAAAACTCAAAAGCATCTTTGAAACCTTTATCACTTAAAAGTGCATTGTTAAAATGCCAATATGCACTATTTGGCTTAACAGAGTTAAAAAAAAATTAACATTGAACCATAGAGTGATAAGAAAAAGATACAGGAATAATACAACAGCTTCTAAAAACATTTATCTGATGTCTGAAGCAATATATCTTATCCAATCTTGCCAAAGACACAACTTTATCATGAAAATGAGACCATGTATACTGTCTGCTATTCCCACGAAAATTCCTCAATACATCATTAAGCTCATGAGTTTTAATTAGTTGTATTAGCCTTTTTCGTGATAGCATATGCGGTTCAAGGTGATTTCTGTCAATATTCTGTTCAGTACAATTAAAATCACCACCAAGCAGTAAAAAATCATCACTACTACATTTTTGCAAAGCTAAACATAACATATCTAAAAAAGCTATTCTTTCAACTGATGCAGTTGGGGCATATATATATATATATATATATATATATATATATATATATATATATATATATATATATATATATATAAAGCTTTGTTTTCAAACATTGTCCTAATCTTTAAAATTCTGCCTTTTAGAATTTCTTCCACCTCATAAGAAACGGGTAAAGTATTTAGAAAAAAGAACAGCAACCCCCGCACTAAGTGAGTTATTGTGACTCAAAAAAGAGAGCCCCTCCCATTCCATTGCCCAAATTGCTGCATTTTGTGCATCACTATAGGTCTCTTGCAATAAAATCACATCAAAATGTTTTTGTTTAACAAACTCAAAGATCTCAGCTCTTTTTTTGCTGTCCCTTGCTCCATTGACATTCAGGGATGCAATATTAATATTACTCATATTAAAAGAAAAGAAAAACAAAAACAAGCCCCATACAAGCACAGCAGCTGGGACTGTGGAAACCAGGAAATTAGACTTCTTCATTATTACTATTTTCGATACTAAGCTTTCTGACAATTTTCTTCAATCGGTACACTTTCCGATCAGTGAAACATCCCTCACTCATTAAACTCCTTGATCTCTCCACAAACAACATAGTATTTTGGAAAAACTTCTCAACATTTACATTTCATTTATTTTTCGTGATTTTCAAAAACAGTTTAATGCTTTGAATGTCATAACCCTGAACTTGATACTCAGATTGAGACAAAACACTGCTGGAATCAGATGAATATTCATCACTTTCATCTCCTTCATCTGCCATCTCACTCGCATCTACTTTTTTCACTATCTTCACAGCCCCTTCATTTTTTGTCATCTTCCTTTTCAGGGGTACCTTAAAAGACTGTGAGTGTAATGAACCAGAACTCGACATGGTATCCATAATGCAGGCTTTATTGTAAAGACTCGTAGTCGTACAGGCAATGGTCAGAACCAGCAATATCAACAGCGTGGGAAGAACAGAGAATCAAAATCCAGTAACAAGCAAGGGGTCGGTAGGTAGGCAGCAAAGGTACGTAAAGGATACCAAACAGGATCGGTAACAGGAAATCAAACACTGGTAATAACACTGAGAAATGACAGACACAGCAAATCAAGACACGCGTTTGAACTCTTGTGGAAGTCCAGCTTATATGCACAGTCCTGATGAGTGGCACCTGTGATCAGAGTCCAAGGAATTATGGGAAATGTAGTTTCGTCAGTGTAAGTGAATGAATGGATGCGTATGTGTTAATATTCAGGTGAGGGTTCCCTCTGCTGGCCAGACAGGGTTCGTCTCCTTGACAGAGCCACCCCACCCCCCCGATTGTGGTCGAGAATGTCCTCAGAGTTTACCCAAGAGTAACCGTACCCCTCCCAGTCTGTAGATACTGTAGAATTCTTCCCCGACGTCTGGAATCTAGTTATTCCTGGACTTGTTAAGCCTCCTCGCCCTCTGTGATGATGGGTTGAGGGGCCTGTGCACGGGACCTCCCCTCTCCCTCATCTCTGGGACCAGCAGCGGGCTTGAGCTGGGATACATGAAAGGTAGGAGAAATACGATATGTGTTAGGAAGGGCAAGCCGGAAGGAAACTGGAGTTATTTGTCTAGTGATTTGGAATGGACCCACCTACCTTGGACTCAATTTGCGGCAAGGAAGCCGGAGATGGAGATCCCGTGTTGATAGCCACACCCATTGACCTGGTTGGTAGTTGTGACCTGGGCGCCTTCTGCGGTCCGCTTGCTCCTTCTGCTTCCTAACAGCATAGGTGAACATGGGCCCGATTCCACACCTCCTCACTGCGCGCCTTCCAATCGTTTACAGCTGGTACGTCCGTTGGATCCTCTCACCATGGGAACATTGGTGGTTGGAACCCCAGTACACATTTGAAGGGAGTCAGACCAGTAGATGGTTTAATAAGGGAGTTATGTGCATATTCTGCCCATAGTAAGTATCGAGCCCAATCGTCCTGATTCTGGTTGCAATAGGCTCTGAGGAAGCGGTTCAGCTCTTGGTTGAGCCTCTCTACCTCTCTGTTTGCTTGGGGATGATACCTAGAGGTGATGCTGACATTGATAATCAGGGCTTTGAAGAAGGCTGACCATAATTGAGAGGTGAATTGAGGTCCTCGGTCTGACACAATGTCCTCGGGTAGGCCATATAATCGGAAGACCCAATTGCATAGGTGTTCTGCTGTCTGGAGAGCGGTAGGTAGTTTGGGTATTGGAATGAATCTACAAGCCTTGGAGAATCGATCTATGATGGTGAGTATGGTAGTATAACCATGTGAACTGGGAAGATCTGTAATAAAGTCAATGGCAATGTGAGACCAGGGTCGTTGTGGAATGGGTAGTGGTTGCAGGAGACCGACGGGAGATTGCTTGGATGCCTTGTTAATACTACAATTATTGCATTATTGTAAGTAATTAGCTGTATCCTTGTGCAGTGACGCTGTGATCATCGGAGACTCCATCGTCCGACACGTAAGTGCTACGTTAGCCGAAGGTAAAGTGCACACTCATTGTTTGCCTTGTGCTCGTGTTCTCGATGTTTCTGCGCAGATACCAGCGATCCTGAAGGCCGACGAGAGCCCCAGAGCGGTCGTGCTTCACGCCGGGGTTAACGACACCACGCTGCGGCAGCCGGAGACGATGAAGAGGGACTTCAGGAGCCTGATTGAGACGGGTCGCAGCACGACGCCCGCGGCGACGATCGTCATGTCAGGACCACTGCCCACGTATCGACGAGGACACGAAAGGTTCAGTAGACTTTTTGCTTTAAATGAATGGTTGTTGTCATGGTGTAAAGAACAGAAACTGCTATTTGTTAATAACTGGAATCTTTTCTGGGAGCGTCCTAGGCTGTTTCGCGCTGATGGATTACACCCCAGCAGAATTGGAGCGGAGCTTCTCTCTGACAACATCTCCAGGGCACTTCGCTCCATGTGACTAGTAAGTCAATTCTCAGATAACTATTATGATTAGTTTTGTTCCACCCGCTTAAATGATAAAAGTACTTGTGCTGTAAAAACTATTTAGACTGTGTCTGTTCCCCGAATAGTGAGGTCAAAATATAAATATAATGTAGGATCTAGAAAAAATCTTATCGTAATTAAACCAGAAAAATGTAAAGTAAATGAACAAAAACAATTTTTAAAGTTTGGGCTCATAAATATTAGATCACTCACACCAAAAGCAGTTATTGTAAATGAAATGATCACAGATAATAGTTTTGATGTACTCTGCTTGACTGAAACCTGGCTAAAACCAAATGGTCTACTCCACCAAACTACTGTTATAAACATGAGCCCCGTCAGACTGGTCGTGGCGGAGGTGTTGCAACAATATATAGTGATATTCTCAATGTTACCCAGAAAACAGGATACAGGTTTAACTCTTTTGAAATACTTCTGCTAAATGTTACTCTGTCAGACATGCAAAAGAAATCTAATGTATGTCTTGCTCTGGCTACTGTGTATAGACCACCAGGGCCGTATACAGAATTCCTAAAAGAATTTGCAGAGTTCCTCTCAGACCTTCTAGTTACAGTTGATAAGGCGCTAATAATGGGAGATTGTAATATTCACGTTGATAATGCAAATTATACATTAGGACTTGCGTTTACTGACCTAATAAACTCCTTTGGAGTCAAGCAAAATGTCACCGGGCCCACTCATCATTTTAATCATACACTAGATTTAATTATATCGCATTGAATCGATCTTACTGCTATAGATATTGTACCTCAAAGTGATGATATAACAGACCATTTCCTTGTATCGTGCATGCTGCGTCTCACTGATATTAACTATATGTCACTGCGATACCGTCTGGGCAGAACTATTGTTCCAGCCACCAAAGAAAGATTCGCAAATAACCTGCCTGATCTATCTGTACCCAACAAACTGCTATTTGTACCCAAAAATACACATGAATTAGACGGAATTACTGACAACATGGGCACTATTTTCTCTAATACATTAGAAGCTGTTGCCCCGATCAAATTGAAAAAGGTTAGAGAAAAACGTACTGTGCCATGGTATAACAGTAATACTCACTCTCTCAAGAAAGTAACTCGTAGTCTTGAACGCAAATGGAGAAAAAATAACTTAGAAGTTTTTAGAATTGCATGGAAAAACAGTATGTCCAGCTACAGACAGGCTCTAAAAACTGCTAGGGCAGACCATATACACAAACTCATTGAAAATAACCAAAACAATCCAAGGTTTTTATTTAGCACAGTGGCTAAGTTAACAAATTACCAGACGCCACCTGATTCAAATATTCCACCAACGTTAAATAGTAATGACTTTATGAATTTTTTCACTGATAAAATAGATAACATTAGAAATACAATAGCGAATGTAGATTCTACAGCGTCTAACACTTCAGTTTCATCCATCGCACCCAAAGATAAACTGCAGTGCTTTACAACCATAGGACAGGAAGAACTAAATAAACTTATCTATGTATCTAAACCAACAACATGTTTATTAGATCCTGTACCCACTAAATTACTGAAAGAGCTGTTAGCTGTAGCCGAAGAACCGCTTCTCAATATCATTAACTCGTCGTTATCTTTAGGTCACGTCCCAAAACCATTCAAGCTGGCGGTTATTAAGCCTCTTATAAAGAAACCAAAACTAGATCCTAGTGTACTAGCAAATTATAGGCCTATTTCAAATCTTCCATTTATGTCTAAAATTTTAGAAAAAGCTGTGTCTGCTCAATTGAGCACCTTCCTGCATAAAAATGACCTGTATGAAGAATTTCAGTCAGGTTTCAGGCCCCAACATAGCACAGAAACTGTACTTGTTAAAATTACAAATGACCTGCTCCTTGCGTCAGATCAAGGCTGCATCTCATTTTCTAGTCTTACTTGATCTTAGTGCTGCGTTCGACACCATAGATCATGACATACTCATAGATCGATTACAAAACTATACAGGTATTCAAGGGCAGGCTCTAAGATGGTTTAGATCCTACCTGTCCGATCGCTACCATTTTGTTTATTTAAATGGGGAGTCATCTCATTTATCATCAGTAAAATATGGAGTGCCACAAGGATCCGTCCTAGGTCCCCTTCTATTTTCAATATACATGTTGGAGTCAAGCAAAAAGTCACCGGGCCCACTCATCATTTTAATCATACACTAGATTTAATTATATCGCATTGAATCGATCTTACTGCTATAGATATTGTACCTCAAAGTGATGATATAACAGACCATTTCCTTGTATCGTGCATGCTGCGTCTCACTGATATTAACTATATGTCACTGCGATACCGTCTGGGCAGAACTATTGTTCCAGCCACCAAAGAAAGATTCGCAAATAACCTGCCTGATCTATCTGTACCCAACAAACTGCTATTTGTACCCAAAAATACACATGAATTAGACGGAATTACTGACAACATGGGCACTATTTTCTCTAATACATTAGAAGCTGTTGCCCCGATCAAATTGAAAAAGGTTAGAGAAAAACGTACTGTGCCATGGTATAACAGTAATACTCACTCTCTCAAGAAAGTAACTCGTAGTCTTGAACGCAAATGGAGAAAAAATAACTTAGAAGTTTTTAGAATTGCATGGAAAAACAGTATGTCCAGCTACAGACAGGCTCTAAAAATATACACAAACTCATTGAAAATAACCAAAACAATCCAAGGTTTTTATTTAGCACAGTGGCTAAGTTAACAAATTACCCAGACGCCACCTGATTCAAATATTCCACCAACGTTAAATAGTAATGACTTTATGCTTCCACTGTTATGCGGATGATACTCAGCTATATATCTCAACGATGAAACTTCCCAATTATCTAAGCTAACAGAGTGTGTTAAAAATGTAAAAGATTGGATGACAAATAATTTTCTCCAATTAAATTTGGATAAGACAGAGATACTAATTATTGGACCAAAAAACACTACACAGAATCTTGTAGATTACAATCTGCAACTAGACGGATATACTGTTACTTCCTCTACAGTCAGAAATCTGGGTGTTATATTAGACAGCAATTTGTCTTTTGAAAATCATATTTCCAATGTTACAAAAACTGCATTCTTCCATCTTAGAAACATTGCCAAGCTATGAAACATGTTATCTGTTTCTGATGCAGAAAAGCTAGTTCATGCATTTATGACCTCTAGACTGGACTATTGTAATGCACTTCTAGGTGGTTGTCCTGCTTGGTCAATAAACAAGCTACAGGTAATCCAAAATGCAGCAGCTAGAGTCCTTACAAGGTCAAGAAAATATTTTCATATTACCCCAATTTAACAGTCTCTGCACTGGCTACCTATTAAGTTCCGTATCAGTTACCAATTATCATTACTTGCCTATAAGGCCCTAAATGGTTTAGCTCCTGCATACCTAACTAGCCTTCTACCACGCTACAACCCATCACGCTCCCTAAGGTCACAAAACGCTGGACTTTTGGTCGTTCCTAGGATAGCGAAGTCCTCTAAAGGAGGTAGAGCTTTCTTACATTTGGCTCCCAAACTCTGGAATAGCCTTCCTGATAATGTTCGGGGTTCAGACACACTCTCTCTGTTTAAATCTAGATTAAAAACATCTCTTTCGCCAAGCATTCAAATAATGTATCTTTTAAATTGTGAGTGTAGTTGCATCTGATCAAAGGTGCATTTTTATTCATTAGCTTGGGTTAAAATAATTTTATTTGTTGGATCAGCAGCTATGCTAATGATGTCTCTATTTTGTTTCTATGTTTCGCCAAATGCTCCAGTCTGGATCCAGAACACCTGAGAAGAGGTGATGCTGACCCTCAGAGGACCTCATATGATGCTAACCCTGAATAAACAAACAGAACTAACAATTATTGCTAAATGTGTGACTGCATCATATAATAACTTAATTAATAATATTGATAGTTCATCGTCTAGCTGACTACGTCTTGTATTATTATTATTATTTTTATTTTTTCTAAAATCCTGTCAAATGTGCACAAACTACTAGCTACTACTAAATATTGTAGAAACATAATTTTCTGTAAAGTTGCTTTGTAACGATTTGTTTTGTAAAAAGCGCTATACAAATAAACTTGAATTTAATTGAATTGAATTCTGTCGGCTGGGCAGGCCACTGGGTTCTCGTTCTGCTCCCTGTATTGTTGGAGCAGAGTCATGATATCCCATGGAATGGGAGCAACCACCACATGAAACGGTAGGATGGGTTCTTTATCAGGTGGAATGTTCTCCTCCTCGAACTGACGTGAAAGAGCATCCGCCTTAGTGTTCTTGGAGCCGGGTCGGTAAGTTAGGGAGAAGTCGAATCTAGTGAAAAACAGGGACCATCTAACTTGGTGGGGATTAAGGCGTTTGGTGGTGCACAAGTACTCCAGGTTCTTGTGATCTGTTAGTACGGTAAACTGATGTTCCATCTAGCCAGTGCCTCCACTCCTCGAAGGCTGCCTTCATGGCAAGGAGTTCCAGATCCCCGACACTGTATTTGCGTTCTGCCGAGTTGAGTTTCCTAGAATAGAGGGCACAGGGGTGGAGTTTAGCGGCAGGATCTGGCGTTGTGACAGGATAGCGCCGATATCTGTGTTAGATGCGTCCACCTCGACAATGAAAGGTAATGAGGGGTCAGGGTGACAGAGGATGGGCGCGTTACTGAATTGTTGCTTCAGGGTTTGGAATGCTTTGTTGGTGGATTCTGACCATTGTAATCGGTGAGTTCTCTTCTTGACCAGTGAGGTCAGTGGAGTGACAACAGTACTGAAGTTCCTAATGAATCTCCTATAGAAGTTAGTGAATCCCAGAAATCGTTGCAATTCCTTGAGGGTTGTGGGTTCAGGCCAGTTAAGCACGACGAGGACACGAAAGGTTCAGTAGACTTTTTGCTTTAAATGAATGGTTGTTGTCATGGTGTAAAGAACAGAAACTGCTATTTGTTAATAACTGGAATCTTTTCTGGGAGCGTCCTAGGCTGTTTCGCGCTGATGGATTACACCCCAGCAGAATTGGAGCGGAGCTTCTCTCTGACAACATCTCCAGGGCACTTCGCTCCATGTGACTAGTAAGTCAATTCTCAGATAACTATTATGATTAGTTTTGTTCCACCCGCTTAAATGATAAAAGTACTTGTGCTGTAAAAACTATTTAGACTGTGTCTGTTCCCCGAATAGTGAGGTCAAAATATAAATATAATGTAGGATCTAGAAAAAATCTTATCGTAATTAAACCAGAAAAATGTAAAGTAAATGAACAAAAACAATTTTTAAAGTTTGGGCTCATAAATATTAGATCACTCACACCAAAAGCAGTTATTGTAAATGAAATGATCACAGATAATAGTTTTGATGTACTCTGCTTGACTGAAACCTGGCTAAAACCAAATGGTCTACTCCACCAAACTACTGTTATAAACATGAGCCCCGTCAGACTGGTCGTGGCGGAGGTGTTGCAACAATATATAGTGATATTCTCAATGTTACCCAGAAAACAGGATACAGGTTTAACTCTTTTGAAATACTTCTGCTAAATGTTACTCTGTCAGACATGCAAAAGAAATCTAATGTATGTCTTGCTCTGGCTACTGTGTATAGACCACCAGGGCCGTATACAGAATTCCTAAAAGAATTTGCAGAGTTCCTCTCAGACCTTCTAGTTACAGTTGATAAGGCGCTAATAATGGGAGATTGTAATATTCACGTTGATAATGCAAATTATACATTAGGACTTGCGTTTACTGACCTAATAAACTCCTTTGGAGTCAAGCAAAATGTCACCGGGCCCACTCATCATTTTAATCATACACTAGATTTAATTATATCGCATTGAATCGATCTTACTGCTATAGATATTGTACCTCAAAGTGATGATATAACAGACCATTTCCTTGTATCGTGCATGCTGCGTCTCACTGATATTAACTATATGTCACTGCGATACCGTCTGGGCAGAACTATTGTTCCAGCCACCAAAGAAAGATTCGCAAATAACCTGCCTGATCTATCTGTACCCAACAAACTGCTATTTGTACCCAAAAATACACATGAATTAGACGGAATTACTGACAACATGGGCACTATTTTCTCTAATACATTAGAAGCTGTTGCCCCGATCAAATTGAAAAAGGTTAGAGAAAAACGTACTGTGCCATGGTATAACAGTAATACTCACTCTCTCAAGAAAGTAACTCGTAGTCTTGAACGCAAATGGAGAAAAAATAACTTAGAAGTTTTTAGAATTGCATGGAAAAACAGTATGTCCAGCTACAGACAGGCTCTAAAAACTGCTAGGGCAGACCATATACACAAACTCATTGAAAATAACCAAAACAATCCAAGGTTTTTATTTAGCACAGTGGCTAAGTTAACAAATTACCAGACGCCACCTGATTCAAATATTCCACCAACGTTAAATAGTAATGACTTTATGAATTTTTTCACTGATAAAATAGATAACATTAGAAATACAATAGCGAATGTAGATTCTACAGCGTCTAACACTTCAGTTTCATCCATCGCACCCAAAGATAAACTGCAGTGCTTTACAACCATAGGACAGGAAGAACTAAATAAACTTATCTATGTATCTAAACCAACAACATGTTTATTAGATCCTGTACCCACTAAATTACTGAAAGAGCTGTTAGCTGTAGCCGAAGAACCGCTTCTCAATATCATTAACTCGTCGTTATCTTTAGGTCACGTCCCAAAACCATTCAAGCTGGCGGTTATTAAGCCTCTTATAAAGAAACCAAAACTAGATCCTAGTGTACTAGCAAATTATAGGCCTATTTCAAATCTTCCATTTATGTCTAAAATTTTAGAAAAAGCTGTGTCTGCTCAATTGAGCACCTTCCTGCATAAAAATGACCTGTATGAAGAATTTCAGTCAGGTTTCAGGCCCCAACATAGCACAGAAACTGTACTTGTTAAAATTACAAATGACCTGCTCCTTGCGTCAGATCAAGGCTGCATCTCATTTTCTAGTCTTACTTGATCTTAGTGCTGCGTTCGACACCATAGATCATGACATACTCATAGATCGATTACAAAACTATACAGGTATTCAAGGGCAGGCTCTAAGATGGTTTAGATCCTACCTGTCCGATCGCTACCATTTTGTTTATTTAAATGGGGAGTCATCTCATTTATCATCAGTAAAATATGGAGTGCCACAAGGATCCGTCCTAGGTCCCCTTCTATTTTCAATATACATGTTGGAGTCAAGCAAAAAGTCACCGGGCCCACTCATCATTTTAATCATACACTAGATTTAATTATATCGCATTGAATCGATCTTACTGCTATAGATATTGTACCTCAAAGTGATGATATAACAGACCATTTCCTTGTATCGTGCATGCTGCGTCTCACTGATATTAACTATATGTCACTGCGATACCGTCTGGGCAGAACTATTGTTCCAGCCACCAAAGAAAGATTCGCAAATAACCTGCCTGATCTATCTGTACCCAACAAACTGCTATTTGTACCCAAAAATACACATGAATTAGACGGAATTACTGACAACATGGGCACTATTTTCTCTAATACATTAGAAGCTGTTGCCCCGATCAAATTGAAAAAGGTTAGAGAAAAACGTACTGTGCCATGGTATAACAGTAATACTCACTCTCTCAAGAAAGTAACTCGTAGTCTTGAACGCAAATGGAGAAAAAATAACTTAGAAGTTTTTAGAATTGCATGGAAAAACAGTATGTCCAGCTACAGACAGGCTCTAAAAATATACACAAACTCATTGAAAATAACCAAAACAATCCAAGGTTTTTATTTAGCACAGTGGCTAAGTTAACAAATTACCCAGACGCCACCTGATTCAAATATTCCACCAACGTTAAATAGTAATGACTTTATGCTTCCACTGTTATGCGGATGATACTCAGCTATATATCTCAACGATGAAACTTCCCAATTATCTAAGCTAACAGAGTGTGTTAAAAATGTAAAAGATTGGATGACAAATAATTTTCTCCAATTAAATTTGGATAAGACAGAGATACTAATTATTGGACCAAAAAACACTACACAGAATCTTGTAGATTACAATCTGCAACTAGACGGATATACTGTTACTTCCTCTACAGTCAGAAATCTGGGTGTTATATTAGACAGCAATTTGTCTTTTGAAAATCATATTTCCAATGTTACAAAAACTGCATTCTTCCATCTTAGAAACATTGCCAAGCTATGAAACATGTTATCTGTTTCTGATGCAGAAAAGCTAGTTCATGCATTTATGACCTCTAGACTGGACTATTGTAATGCACTTCTAGGTGGTTGTCCTGCTTCGTCAATAAACAAGCTACAGGTAATCCAAAATGCAGCAGCTAGAGTCCTTACAAGGTCAAGAAAATATTTTCATATTACCCCAATTTAACAGTCTCTGCACTGGCTACCTATTAAGTTCCGTATCAGTTACCAATTATCATTACTTGCCTATAAGGCCCTAAATGGTTTAGCTCCTGCATACCTAACTAGCCTTCTACCACGCTACAACCCATCACGCTCCCTAAGGTCACAAAACGCTGGACTTTTGGTCGTTCCTAGGATAGCGAAGTCCTCTAAAGGAGGTAGAGCTTTCTTACATTTGGCTCCCAAACTCTGGAATAGCCTTCCTGATAATGTTCGGGGTTCAGACACACTCTCTCTGTTTAAATCTAGATTAAAAACATCTCTTTCGCCAAGCATTCAAATAATGTATCTTTTAAATTGTGAGTGTAGTTGCATCTGATCAAAGGTGCATTTTTATTCATTAGCTTGGGTTAAAATAATTTTATTTGTTGGATCAGCAGCTATGCTAATGATGTCTCTATTTTGTTTCTATGTTTCGCCAAATGCTCCAGTCTGGATCCAGAACACCTGAGAAGAGGTGATGCTGACCCTCAGAGGACCTCATATGATGCTAACCCTGAATAAACAAACAGAACTAACAATTATTGCTAAATGTGTGACTGCATCATATAATAACTTAATTAATAATATTGATAGTTCATCGTCTAGCTGACTACGTCTTGTATTATTATTATTATTTTTATTTTTTCTAAAATCCTGTCAAATGTGCACAAACTACTAGCTACTACTAAATATTGTAGAAACATAATTTTCTGTAAAGTTGCTTTGTAACGATTTGTTTTGTAAAAAGCGCTATACAAATAAACTTGAATTTAATTGAATTGAATTCTGTCGGCTGGGCAGGCCACTGGGTTCTCGTTCTGCTCCCTGTATTGTTGGAGCAGAGTCATGATATCCCATGGAATGGGAGCAACCACCACATGAAACGGTAGGATGGGTTCTTTATCAGGTGGAATGTTCTCCTCCTCGAACTGACGTGAAAGAGCATCCGCCTTAGTGTTCTTGGAGCCGGGTCGGTAAGTTAGGGAGAAGTCGAATCTAGTGAAAAACAGGGACCATCTAACTTGGTGGGGATTAAGGCGTTTGGTGGTGCACAAGTACTCCAGGTTCTTGTGATCTGTTAGTACGGTAAACTGATGTTCCATCTAGCCAGTGCCTCCACTCCTCGAAGGCTGCCTTCATGGCAAGGAGTTCCAGATCCCCGACACTGTATTTGCGTTCTGCCGAGTTGAGTTTCCTAGAATAGAGGGCACAGGGGTGGAGTTTAGCGGCAGGATCTGGCGTTGTGACAGGATAGCGCCGATATCTGTGTTAGATGCGTCCACCTCGACAATGAAAGGTAATGAGGGGTCAGGGTGACAGAGGATGGGCGCGTTACTGAATTGTTGCTTCAGGGTTTGGAATGCTTTGTTGGTGGATTCTGACCATTGTAATCGGTGAGTTCTCTTCTTGACCAGTGAGGTCAGTGGAGTGACAACAGTACTGAAGTTCCTAATGAATCTCCTATAGAAGTTAGTGAATCCCAGAAATCGTTGCAATTCCTTGAGGGTTGTGGGTTCAGGCCAGTTAAGCACGACGAGGACACGAAAGGTTCAGTAGACTTTTTGCTTTAAATGAATGGTTGTTGTCATGGTGTAAAGAACAGAAACTGCTATTTGTTAATAACTGGAATCTTTTCTGGGAGCGTCCTAGGCTGTTTCGCGCTGATGGATTACACCCCAGCAGAATTGGAGCGGAGCTTCTCTCTGACAACATCTCCAGGGCACTTCGCTCCATGTGACTAGTAAGTCAATTCTCAGATAACTATTATGATTAGTTTTGTTCCACCCGCTTAAATGATAAAAGTACTTGTGCTGTAAAAACTATTTAGACTGTGTCTGTTCCCCGAATAGTGAGGTCAAAATATAAATATAATGTAGGATCTAGAAAAAATCTTATCGTAATTAAACCAGAAAAATGTAAAGTAAATGAACAAAAACAATTTTTAAAGTTTGGGCTCATAAATATTAGATCACTCACACCAAAAGCAGTTATTGTAAATGAAATGATCACAGATAATAGTTTTGATGTACTCTGCTTGACTGAAACCTGGCTAAAACCAAATGGTCTACTCCACCAAACTACTGTTATAAACATGAGCCCCGTCAGACTGGTCGTGGCGGAGGTGTTGCAACAATATATAGTGATATTCTCAATGTTACCCAGAAAACAGGATACAGGTTTAACTCTTTTGAAATACTTCTGCTAAATGTTACTCTGTCAGACATGCAAAAGAAATCTAATGTATGTCTTGCTCTGGCTACTGTGTATAGACCACCAGGGCCGTATACAGAATTCCTAAAAGAATTTGCAGAGTTCCTCTCAGACCTTCTAGTTACAGTTGATAAGGCGCTAATAATGGGAGATTGTAATATTCACGTTGATAATGCAAATTATACATTAGGACTTGCGTTTACTGACCTAATAAACTCCTTTGGAGTCAAGCAAAATGTCACCGGGCCCACTCATCATTTTAATCATACACTAGATTTAATTATATCGCATTGAATCGATCTTACTGCTATAGATATTGTACCTCAAAGTGATGATATAACAGACCATTTCCTTGTATCGTGCATGCTGCGTCTCACTGATATTAACTATATGTCACTGCGATACCGTCTGGGCAGAACTATTGTTCCAGCCACCAAAGAAAGATTCGCAAATAACCTGCCTGATCTATCTGTACCCAACAAACTGCTATTTGTACCCAAAAATACACATGAATTAGACGGAATTACTGACAACATGGGCACTATTTTCTCTAATACATTAGAAGCTGTTGCCCCGATCAAATTGAAAAAGGTTAGAGAAAAACGTACTGTGCCATGGTATAACAGTAATACTCACTCTCTCAAGAAAGTAACTCGTAGTCTTGAACGCAAATGGAGAAAAAATAACTTAGAAGTTTTTAGAATTGCATGGAAAAACAGTATGTCCAGCTACAGACAGGCTCTAAAAACTGCTAGGGCAGACCATATACACAAACTCATTGAAAATAACCAAAACAATCCAAGGTTTTTATTTAGCACAGTGGCTAAGTTAACAAATTACCAGACGCCACCTGATTCAAATATTCCACCAACGTTAAATAGTAATGACTTTATGAATTTTTTCACTGATAAAATAGATAACATTAGAAATACAATAGCGAATGTAGATTCTACAGCGTCTAACACTTCAGTTTCATCCATCGCACCCAAAGATAAACTGCAGTGCTTTACAACCATAGGACAGGAAGAACTAAATAAACTTATCTATGTATCTAAACCAACAACATGTTTATTAGATCCTGTACCCACTAAATTACTGAAAGAGCTGTTAGCTGTAGCCGAAGAACCGCTTCTCAATATCATTAACTCGTCGTTATCTTTAGGTCACGTCCCAAAACCATTCAAGCTGGCGGTTATTAAGCCTCTTATAAAGAAACCAAAACTAGATCCTAGTGTACTAGCAAATTATAGGCCTATTTCAAATCTTCCATTTATGTCTAAAATTTTAGAAAAAGCTGTGTCTGCTCAATTGAGCACCTTCCTGCATAAAAATGACCTGTATGAAGAATTTCAGTCAGGTTTCAGGCCCCAACATAGCACAGAAACTGTACTTGTTAAAATTACAAATGACCTGCTCCTTGCGTCAGATCAAGGCTGCATCTCATTTTCTAGTCTTACTTGATCTTAGTGCTGCGTTCGACACCATAGATCATGACATACTCATAGATCGATTACAAAACTATACAGGTATTCAAGGGCAGGCTCTAAGATGGTTTAGATCCTACCTGTCCGATCGCTACCATTTTGTTTATTTAAATGGGGAGTCATCTCATTTATCATCAGTAAAATATGGAGTGCCACAAGGATCCGTCCTAGGTCCCCTTCTATTTTCAATATACATGTTGGAGTCAAGCAAAAAGTCACCGGGCCCACTCATCATTTTAATCATACACTAGATTTAATTATATCGCATTGAATCGATCTTACTGCTATAGATATTGTACCTCAAAGTGATGATATAACAGACCATTTCCTTGTATCGTGCATGCTGCGTCTCACTGATATTAACTATATGTCACTGCGATACCGTCTGGGCAGAACTATTGTTCCAGCCACCAAAGAAAGATTCGCAAATAACCTGCCTGATCTATCTGTACCCAACAAACTGCTATTTGTACCCAAAAATACACATGAATTAGACGGAATTACTGACAACATGGGCACTATTTTCTCTAATACATTAGAAGCTGTTGCCCCGATCAAATTGAAAAAGGTTAGAGAAAAACGTACTGTGCCATGGTATAACAGTAATACTCACTCTCTCAAGAAAGTAACTCGTAGTCTTGAACGCAAATGGAGAAAAAATAACTTAGAAGTTTTTAGAATTGCATGGAAAAACAGTATGTCCAGCTACAGACAGGCTCTAAAAATATACACAAACTCATTGAAAATAACCAAAACAATCCAAGGTTTTTATTTAGCACAGTGGCTAAGTTAACAAATTACCCAGACGCCACCTGATTCAAATATTCCACCAACGTTAAATAGTAATGACTTTATGCTTCCACTGTTATGCGGATGATACTCAGCTATATATCTCAACGATGAAACTTCCCAATTATCTAAGCTAACAGAGTGTGTTAAAAATGTAAAAGATTGGATGACAAATAATTTTCTCCAATTAAATTTGGATAAGACAGAGATACTAATTATTGGACCAAAAAACACTACACAGAATCTTGTAGATTACAATCTGCAACTAGACGGATATACTGTTACTTCCTCTACAGTCAGAAATCTGGGTGTTATATTAGACAGCAATTTGTCTTTTGAAAATCATATTTCCAATGTTACAAAAACTGCATTCTTCCATCTTAGAAACATTGCCAAGCTATGAAACATGTTATCTGTTTCTGATGCAGAAAAGCTAGTTCATGCATTTATGACCTCTAGACTGGACTATTGTAATGCACTTCTAGGTGGTTGTCCTGCTTCGTCAATAAACAAGCTACAGGTAATCCAAAATGCAGCAGCTAGAGTCCTTACAAGGTCAAGAAAATATTTTCATATTACCCCAATTTAACAGTCTCTGCACTGGCTACCTATTAAGTTCCGTATCAGTTACCAATTATCATTACTTGCCTATAAGGCCCTAAATGGTTTAGCTCCTGCATACCTAACTAGCCTTCTACCACGCTACAACCCATCACGCTCCCTAAGGTCACAAAACGCTGGACTTTTGGTCGTTCCTAGGATAGCGAAGTCCTCTAAAGGAGGTAGAGCTTTCTTACATTTGGCTCCCAAACTCTGGAATAGCCTTCCTGATAATGTTCGGGGTTCAGACACACTCTCTCTGTTTAAATCTAGATTAAAAACATCTCTTTCGCCAAGCATTCAAATAATGTATCTTTTAAATTGTGAGTGTAGTTGCATCTGATCAAAGGTGCATTTTTATTCATTAGCTTGGGTTAAAATAATTTTATTTGTTGGATCAGCAGCTATGCTAATGATGTCTCTATTTTGTTTCTATGTTTCGCCAAATGCTCCAGTCTGGATCCAGAACACCTGAGAAGAGGTGATGCTGACCCTCAGAGGACCTCATATGATGCTAACCCTGAATAAACAAACAGAACTAACAATTATTGCTAAATGTGTGACTGCATCATATAATAACTTAATTAATAATATTGATAGTTCATCGTCTAGCTGACTACGTCTTGTATTATTATTATTATTTTTATTTTTTCTAAAATCCTGTCAAATGTGCACAAACTACTAGCTACTACTAAATATTGTAGAAACATAATTTTCTGTAAAGTTGCTTTGTAACGATTTGTTTTGTAAAAAGCGCTATACAAATAAACTTGAATTTAATTGAATTGAATTCTGTCGGCTGGGCAGGCCACTGGGTTCTCGTTCTGCTCCCTGTATTGTTGGAGCAGAGTCATGATATCCCATGGAATGGGAGCAACCACCACATGAAACGGTAGGATGGGTTCTTTATCAGGTGGAATGTTCTCCTCCTCGAACTGACGTGAAAGAGCATCCGCCTTAGTGTTCTTGGAGCCGGGTCGGTAAGTTAGGGAGAAGTCGAATCTAGTGAAAAACAGGGACCATCTAACTTGGTGGGGATTAAGGCGTTTGGTGGTGCACAAGTACTCCAGGTTCTTGTGATCTGTTAGTACGGTAAACTGATGTTCCATCTAGCCAGTGCCTCCACTCCTCGAAGGCTGCCTTCATGGCAAGGAGTTCCAGATCCCCGACACTGTATTTGCGTTCTGCCGAGTTGAGTTTCCTAGAATAGAGGGCACAGGGGTGGAGTTTAGCGGCAGGATCTGGCGTTGTGACAGGATAGCGCCGATATCTGTGTTAGATGCGTCCACCTCGACAATGAAAGGTAATGAGGGGTCAGGGTGACAGAGGATGGGCGCGTTACTGAATTGTTGCTTCAGGGTTTGGAATGCTTTGTTGGTGGATTCTGACCATTGTAATCGGTGAGTTCTCTTCTTGACCAGTGAGGTCAGTGGAGTGACAACAGTACTGAAGTTCCTAATGAATCTCCTATAGAAGTTAGTGAATCCCAGAAATCGTTGCAATTCCTTGAGGGTTGTGGGTTCAGGCCAGTTAAGCACGGCGTTGACCTTCTTTTCGTCCATTGCTACCCCTCCGGGACTGATTATGGACCCTAGGAATGTGGTGGAGGTTGTATGGAATTCACACTTCTCAGGCTTGGCGTATAACTGGTATTGGATGAGGCGTTTAAGAACTGCTCGGACGTGTTGTATATGTTCAGGAAGTGTGTTGGAGTAGATCAGGCTATCATCAATGTATACGATCAAAGATATGTTCAGCATGTCTCTGAAGACCTCGTTAATAAATTATTGAAACACAGATGGACTATTGACCAGTCCGAACGGCATAACAAGATACTCATAGTGTCCAGTGGTGGTGGAGAAGGCGGATGAGATTGTAGGCACACCTCAGGTCCACGATTATCGATGCAGGGGCGGAGACCACCATCCTTCTTTTTCACGAAGAAGAACCCGGATGAAGCAGGGGATGTGGATGGTCTGATGAACCCCTTCTGGAGCTCCTCCTTGATTATAATCCTTCATAGCGTTGGACTCAGGTTGAGACAATGGGAAGATGCGACCCTTTGGAGGAGAATGCCCTGGCAGAAGATCGATGGCACAGTCATATTTGCGGTGAGGAGGTAAGGTGTTGGCTTGTTCCTTACTGAAGGCCTCCATAAGATCAGCATATTCCTCTGGCAGATCGGGAATGGACTCTTGAGCTGGGGTGAGTGACACGGAACAGACAGGAATAGGTCTGACCAGAGAAAAACAGTTCTGTTGACAATGATTGCTCCACCCCACCACTTGACCCTCTCTCAGGGAAATCTGGGGGTTATGCAGACTTAGCCAGGGTAATCCAAGAATCACGGGTGTGTGAGATGTGGGAAGAATGTAGAATTGAATCCTCTCCTTGTGAAGTAAGCCAGCCACCATTAAGATCTTGCGGGTGAGGTGAGCAATTGATCCAGAACCCAGTGGTCGACCATCTATTGTCTCCACTGAGAGAGAGGTAGAGCATGGAATCAGTTTAACGTTATACCTCTTAGCGAATTCCTCAGAAATGAAATTGCCTGCAGCCCTGGAATCAAGGAAAGCAGAGGTGATAACTTGTGTGTCGTTTATCCAAAACTCAACGGGAATGCTTACACACTGGGTATCACACATGGAAGTGAGAGGAATACTCCCTGAGCACTGTGAGAAGGTAGATTTATGAGTGGGGCAGTTGTTGCGTTGATGGCCAGGTAATCCACAATACATGCATAGCCTGTTGGAAATACGTTGATCTCTTTCCTCTATAGACAGGTGGTACCGAGTTGACCTGCATGGGCTCAGTAGGTTCATGAGATGGCAAGAATGCTGGGTGATCAGTGCGACGAGAGTTGGATCGCCGGGCATGTTGCAGATTATCAATGGAAATGGTCAATTTGATGAAGCTGTTGAGATCTCAGCCCTCGTCTCTGCATGCTAGTTCAGTTTGCAGATCATAATTCAGTCCCTTGCGGAAGAGTATATTTAATGTGACGCTCACCCAGTTAGTTTGTGCTGTCAGAGTGCGAAATCGTAGAGCATAATCCGCCGCCATCATTCTGCCTTGTGATAACTCCAATAAGCTATCTCCAGCTCCCTTTCCCTCCTTAGGATGATCGAATACTGCCCGGAACTGTTGTAGGAAACCCTGAAAGGGGATAAATGCAGATCCATCGGAACCCCATATGGCAGTAATCCATTCTAGTGCTTTCTCAGTCAACAGTGAACAAACAAAGGCGATCCTTCCAGTATCCGTAGTGTACAGCGTGGGCTGTTGTTCCACAAACAGGGAGCATTGCAATAGAAATCCCCTACACTTGCTGGCGTCACCGTTGTATTTATCCGGAAAAGCGAGATGGGGATTAGCCTGAGATGGCGTTCCTGCCGCGTGGGCAATGGCGGATGCCTCCGGCGTTGGTGTGACCGTGGGAGCTGTATGGAGATTTTGAACGACCTTGACGAGTTCTTCCGTAATAGATGCGAGTCGATTCAGCTGGAACTGATTGGCCGCAATCTGACTGGCTTGGGCCGCCATGGTGGTATGAAGACCTTCAAAAACCGTGTTGTGGCAAAAACAATTACTAACAAATAGCATCTCAATGTAAGAGACAAGGAATCAAATTATATTTAAGGAAAGAAGTTTATTTTCCTTAAAGAGGTGCATTCACTGTTTCAGCAGCTACCCTGAAACACAACAGACCTGAATCACACTGAAAACAGACAGCCTTATTATACTGTTATCACCCCCACTCCTTACAGGGCTTTTTCTCTGTAAATTTCCACTTAACCCCATAAACCAAAACTAGCTGTTTTCAGAAAACACAATGGTCCTCCTAACCCCCTGGGCTTTTATTATCTTCACACCCATGAGGTCAAAGGCCTTTATTTATGGATAACCCCTCTGATCTTTCCTGAGTAAATTGCCCACACTAAAGACTTCAAAGGCTCTTTGTTTTACTGTGTGATGTCTTCGTTGCATTTCAGGTGATAAACATACAAAGTGAGAGAGAAACACAAGTTATATCAAAAGGGAAAAACCAAAATATATGAAAACCCACTAAATGTCTAAGAAAGTAAATAAGTAAGTGTAAAATATAAATTTTTCTACAACAATCTCTGATAAACGATTTGGATTAATTAACATTAGTTTTGATTATAACAACTTAAAAACTCGCTTGTTTTTAATTCTATGCAAACTCATACATGATTAGAATATTGAAAACGTAAATTATTATAATTGTTTCAAGTCATTTCATCACAGTTATACTCCTCATGTCTGACTTTCGTATACCTGATCAATCTTCACATTTTGTGTAAATGTCATCATTTTCGTCACTCTCATAATCATCACAATTGTGTTCACTATCTATTGGTTAAGCGGTCAGTTTTACTGCTTGTATGGGTGTCCCAGCCCTGACTTATCTCTGTACTAAGCTGGAAATACATCTCATAATTCATTGCAAGCAAAACATGATCAGAATTCCTATCACTACAATTGGCAGAACAGTTTGAATTATGCAGTACATTCATCCTCCACACAAAGACATAAACCCACCCGGCCCACAGGTTGTCAGTACGCTCGGGTTCTCTTACAGCCTCTCTCATGGGTTCAGTTATGTTGCAAAGTCAAAATGAATGTAGTCTTACAAAGTCCACACACATTCCTGGCAGTCTGAATGGGTACCACGGTCTTGAACGATCCATCTTGTCTAGTGATTGCAGCTCTTTGCAATGTCTCTGGTTGTGGCTGCACAGATGGCTTTACTCTGCTCACTGGCCCTATCACTCCTCTTGAGTGACCTTGCTCTTGCACTTGGTGTCTGGGCTCGATCTTGAAGCTTATTGTTGAACTTGTTGTTGTTGTTGTTGCTGAGGCTCCTCCTCCTGTTGCCCCTCCGATATGGGCGAACTCTCCTGCAGTGGCTGGCGTGCACACACGGAGCTCTCTCTCCGACCTTCACTGCCGTGTGTGTTCTCAGCAAAGCTTGGAATGGCCCTCGCCACCGTTTCGCCCTCCAGTTCTTCCTCCTCAGGTCACGAATTACCACGTAATCCCCCAGCCTGATCTTATGCAGAAACATCTCAGCAACCTTCCTTTGGGCAGCTTTCACCTTCACACAACTGTTGGATAACAGACAAGACATTTCTTTGCATTAATTCAACATTTCATTTTCACACACATCCATTGATGGAAGCCTGGGTTTTTTCCCCCTTCTATTCCCATGAATGTAGGTCTACCAAAGAGAATTTAGAATGTGCTCAAATTTGTTTTGACTCTCTTTCTCATTCTCATGTTCAATAACACGGTTGGGAGTGCTTTCACCCATGATAGTCCAGTTTCCTCACAACACTTTGCCAATTTGTTCTTTACAGTCTGATTTTACCGTTCAACAGTGCCTCTTCTGGCCTAATTTGAAAGATGCAATGTGTTCTCATTTCAATTTCTAAGAACTGACCCACCTGTTTTATTGCCTCATTGACCAAATGTGTACTCAAATGGACCTTCTAGGTCTGGTTGGGATACCAGTAGTGTTTTGACACCTTGTGCCACATTGTGTGTATTACACATAACATCCTTCAAAAAAAAAAAAAAAAAAAAAAAAAGTATCAGTGAATATAGAGAAAGCCCTTGGTAAACCACAATTCTTTCATCTGTGCAATCATTCCTCCTTTTCATACATGGTCTAACCCATGTGTCAATTTAGCATAATATTTAAAAAAAAATGTTTGGGAAAACAGGGCATCAACGGTTCTCCACATGTTATAAACAGCCTGATGCCTTCCGATTGTTCTTCTCAGCTCCTGTGGAAAAAGACTGCTTGCTCTGTAAACAAGGAGAAATGTCAAGGTTAATGTCAACTTGTGCGCAAGTGGCTCTTTTACTATTATCTTCATTCTGATCCACAGCCACATCAGCTCTAGAATTTCCTGTTGAAGTGAAACTTTTATCATTAGTATGCGCTAGGCACTTACAAATCGCAATTTTTTTTTTCTCTGGCAATAGAATAGCCTCGGGCAGGTCCGATACCAGAGACGCGTTTAGTATCGGCCTCCCTTCTGATTTTAAGAATTTTCTGTGCTTCCACAAAGCACTAAAGTAATGCATGACCCCAAAAGTGTATCGCTAGTCTGTGTATATCGTCACGCATTTATCTGCTGTCAGTTTACACACTTCGGTCAATGCAACCAGTTCTGCTGCCTGCGCAGAATAGTGTGGTGGTAATTTGTCAGATTTTAGAGTTTCAAATTCAGTCGTTATAGCATAACCCACTTTATTCTGCCCTGTTTGTAGATCTTTCGAGGCAGACCCATCGACAAAGAGGACTTTGTCACAATTATCAAGCGGTATGTCTTAATGGTCTGGACATGGTGTGCAAACCTGCTCGAGTGCTGACAAACAACGGTGATGTTCCTTGCCATCCTCCTGTGTGGGCAGAAGGGTGGCAGGATTTAAAGTTGTGCATCATTTTACAGTTATATTTGGCATGTCTTACAAAATCGTATGATACCTCAGCCATCGGGCTGTAGACAAATGTGACTTTCTCTACTCTTGCAAAATCATGGATACTGCGTGTGGAACCATTAAAGTCAAATCAGAGTAGCCTACAAATTCTCTTGAGGCCATCACAGCCAGCTCGGCCGCTGCCACTGCTCCCAGGCAGTGTGGAAGTCCTGCAGCTACAGCTTCAAGTTTAGTTGAAAAATAGGCCACAGGTCGCAGTCTGTCACCATGAGTCTGCAAGAGAACAGAAGACATAAAACCATTCTTTTCATCAACCATCTGTACAAGCGGGCGGTTTATGATAGGAAGGCCTAACTTTGGAGCCATAGCAAATTGCACTTTCATGTTATCAAATGCTTCCTCACCCTTGCTTGTCCAGACAAGTCTGTCACATGACCTCAGCCTTTTCCCTGTCGTTAGGGCTTGTAAAGGCTGCTCAAAAATGGCATAATTAGAGATGAATGTTCTGCAGTAAGCACACATCCCCAAGAATGACAGCATCAGTTTCTTTGTAACTGGTTTTGGCACCTCTTTTATAGCCCGCACCCATTTCTCAGACAGTGCTTTGCTATTTGGTTTGATCACATGTCCCAGGAAGGTTACTTCCTGTTTCACAAACTGCAGCTTTAAAAGACTAACCTTGTGCCCCCCTGCTCAAGATGCTTCAGGAGAGTCACAGTGTCGGCAATGCAGATAGTTTTATCTTTGGCACAGATTAATAAATCATCACTCTGCCCACAATTTTTACTGTATTTCTGCCAAAGAAATATCAACATCTGAGGCAGAAATAGCCCCCACCCCAATTTATTTATTCTTCTTTTTTTTTTTTTTTCGCACATCATTCTTCACAAAAGAACAGTTTTCAAAACCTGCACATCAAAATCGCAGTTTGATTTAAATGCTCCAGCACTTTTGCTCTATGCTATGTATTTATCAACTTCAACCCAGTCTGTGGCCTGAAGGAACTTTTTCACAAAAAAACCCTAAATCTTTCCACTGCTGCTTTATGACATTCGACACAAATAGGTGGGGAACAGTCTCTTCTGTCATTAAATAACACTGCAATTGTTGTTCATTCAAACTCACAGAAAGCACACACACATTCTCTGTCCAAAGGATCTTGTCAAATTTCACTCTTTCATTCTCCACACCACTAAACCAAGTTTCTTCATACTCTGAGTCTCACTCAACTACGACATGTGACGTGCAATGCATTTTATCAGGCTTCATAAACTCTGTGTTGATTGGTGTTGTTTAGACCTTAGCCAATTTCAAAATCATCTCTGCCCAATCAACTTCTTTTATCTGCCATTCGTAAGCCCACTGCGGCTTTTGTGGTGCTTCCTCAATGCTAATTCCATAGGAATCAGCACTGAGGGTCAAATTTATTTCACACATTAAATCTCTGGCCATCAGATGATGGATCAAATGGCCTGAAGCCGAAGTGCTTTCATACACTTTTCCTGTCATTTTCGGCACACATGGCAAGTCACATGGTCGTAAAGCTCTGGCACGCTCAGGAATCGACTTAAAAGTTAATTATTATTCCTTCTACTATTATTGGGTATCTTGGCATTTGAGAAAACCCTGTGCTTTTGTACAGTTTTAAACATTCTTCAGAAACACTGCTCAAAATTTCATCATTCACAACATTGTTCAAAACACACAAAGATTTGCAAGCAGATTCTTCATTGCAGATAGCAGACAGTAAATCAGTGTATGTGTTTGTGCGTGTTTTGCGTGTTAAAAATAAATGTTCACTTCCCTTTCTCGTAGTCAGCCACTGACCTCCTCGAACTGGACCATCTCCGTCCTGCTCTCCTTCTCTTTAATCTTTTCAGTGTCCACACGTGGAGGAAATTCTGCGCTTACTGCATTAGTGAAATTTTCCACTTCTTTCCTGTATGGTTTGTTGCTTGCATGGTCCCAGTCTGTGTGCACACGTCTCACGTCCGTTGTCGCCAGTTTTCTGTTCACCTTATGCCAGTTCGCTGGACCCATTTTCACACCCAGCATCCGTCTCAGTTCTTCTGAAGTCGGGCTGAACTCTTGGCACAGTAAAAGCTGTTCTTTCGCAAACCTTTTGCTCGCGTCCTGCGAATCTGGTAACATGAGATGTGCCATCAGGTCTCTCATATCATTGTCCAAGCTCTAAAAACAAAACAAACAAACAAACAAAAAAATTGGCCCATCTGGACCCGCAACTTTGACCATCGGAGCTCTTATGTTTTTGGCGCTGTGTCTTTCGGAGCTGTGACGCTGATCTGTCCACTTTTCACTCGCGGCCTGCTGGTGCTTGGTCTTTCTGAATCAGTTGTGCTGGGAACAATTTCAGACGCGTTCCCAAAGACGTCCTGTTCTTCGTCATGTGCACTGTTGTGTCTGCCGCTGCTCAAGCTCCTCTTGCTGCAACTCGTGCTGTATTTTGTGCTGGTCTTTGGAACGGAGAGCAGTTGAGATCATGGTCCAGTTTCAGGGCTGTCCGGTCTGCCACAGGGTAGTGATGTTTATAAGCCGGCGGTGCTGACCCGATCTCGGGTGCACGTTGGAAAACACAACAACCTATAGTCTGAGTACATCCTTTACACAGATGACGAACACAAACAACAACCATTCTGTTTCTTTTCTTTTTTTTTTCAACTCTCTCACAACATTCAGTTTTATTTTACTCAATGTCCCTTCTTCAGGAAAATCATGATATTTTTTATTATCTTCACACCCGTGAGGTCAAAGGCCTTTATTTATGGATAACCCCTCTGATCTTTCCTGAGTAAATTGCCCACACTAAAGACTTCAAAGGCTCTTTGTTTTACTGTGTGATGTCTTCGTTGCATTTCAGGTGATAAACATACATACTGAGAGAGAAACACAAGTTATATCAAAAGGAAAAACAAAAATATATGAAAACCCACTAAATGTCTAAGAAAGTAAATAAGTAAGAGTAAAATATAAATTTTTCTACAACAACCGCTGGATCTCATGTGGGCGAAGTCTTCTGTAATGAACCAGAACTCGACATGGGATCCATAATGCAGGCTTTATTGTAAAGACTCGTAGTCGTACAAGCAATGGTCAGAACCAGCAATATCAACAGCGTGGGAAGAACAGAGAATCAAAATCCAGTAACAAGCAAGGGGTCGGTAGGTGGGCAGCAAAGGTACGTAAAGGATATCAAACAGGATTGGTAACAGGAAATCAAACACGGGTAATAACGCTGAGAAATGACAGACACAGCAAATCAAGACACGCATTTTAACTCTTGTGGAAGTCCAGCTTATATGCACAGTCCTGATGAGTGGCACCTGTGATCAGAGTCCAAGGACGGGGCTTATGGGAAATGTAGTTTCGTCAGTGTAGGTGAATGAATGGATACGTGTGTGTCAATATTCAGGTGAGGGTGCCCTCTGCTGGCCAGCAGAGGGAATCACGGGGTTCGTCTCCGTGACAGTGAGGTTTCAGTTTCTTTGAGATTCACATCAGATACAAAAACAGAGACTTTCTTTCCCTCTTGAACATTACTGGTTTGTATTTCACTTTCCATTTGAACAACCAGACTGTCCACTGGTTCCACATCAAAATTGGGATTGAGACTTGTTTACAGCCTCTGATACACCCTTATCACCGTTCACCTTCACAACTGAATCTTTGTCTGCATCTTTTGTAACATTTACAAGAAGCTTATCAACACCTGTTTCTACCATTAATTCTGATGAGGTTTGTGGTCTAACTGTTTCATCATTCACAGTCTTTTCTACTTTGTCTGGGCATGAACGCACCAGGTGATCTGCTCTGCCACAGCCAAAACATCTCATCTTATCCGTAGTTGCGTAGATTGAATAGTCAAAATCATCCATACGAAAACTAAAAGACACATCAAGCTCACCATTTTCATTCAGTATCATGAATGCATATTTCCTAAAAGAAACTACATGTTTCAACAAGGGATAAACATTTCCGAGTGGTATCTTTTTAATTGGTGAAACCAATTTACCATATCGAGATAGCATATTCACTAAGAAATCATCTTTTACAAAAGGTGGCACATTAGACAAAGTCACTTTCTTAGATAGCATTGAAAGGGGAAGCACGGGCGTGAACGCATCGTTAAGCACTAAACCACGCTCCACTAAATCTTTTTCCACTGTACTCAAAAACATCACGATGGCATTGTTCATTCTGGATGCCGACAGAATAGAGTCAAAACCCACCACTTTACCTGCCTCTAAACAACATTCTTCTATACTTGTAGCGGACACTACTTTCACACCATGACGCCTAGTAAGTGACTCTAAAACCACCGAGCTGGCACCTGCGAAACCGAAAGCGGTATGGTGCCCCGCTCACAGACAGTCCTTACACTCAAAAACAAACTAATTTGTGTTTTTTTTTTAAGTCAAAAGACAGAAATAAGAAGAAAAAGTTTTCAAACGCACCTGCACACACACTCTCACTCGCCCCACACTCGCGCACAGAGAGAGAGAGAGAGAGAGAGAGATAGAGCATGAGAGAGAGATTCTTAAAAATACATTTTATTACAAAACAGTTCTAAATTCTAAAGTACATATACAGCTGAGTTTTTTTAACTCACAATATGCTGTTAAAAATCAAAGTGTTATTAAATATATTACAAAGAACACCTTTTATACACCATCTTTGCTCAAACAACATTAGATTCTTTGTTGCATTGTAATAGCGAAAATCAATTTGAATTCTTGATTTCAACAGCATTGAAAAGAGCAAAACTAGATCTGTATCAGAATGTTTTTAAATTTTACTTTTTCTACTTACAAAAATTGCCATTTTTGCTTGACCCAAGAAAAAGTTATCCCTCATGTGGTGTTCAAAACCCTATAACACTTGTGGTGTTCCCGGTCAAAAATGATCGGCCCATAAAAAAAAAGCTTATAAATCACTCATTATACCATATTTTCACCCAATCTTGGATTCAATATTTTTGTCAACATGTTCTCTTTCAATTAGGACTGGTTTTATATTTTGATTTGCATCTGAATAATCATAGGCCTCATTTATTTCAGAGTAGGCATTTCATTTTTTGAGTATTTTTTTTCCCTTTTTGAATAATTTTGGAAATATTAAATAAAATCTGAAGAAAATCGGTATTGTTGATCACACTAGTCGACTTAAAATTTTCACCAGGAATTTTGTTTTTAAAAACTTTTATTTTGTATTAAATGGTATGTGTGTTTTAACATGTGTGTGTCTGGGTAGCATGTGTATAAATGTATCGATACATGCACAGGTCCAAGGGCTCGATGTTTGCAAGCACATATGCTCATATGTGTACATGAAAATAATGAACATGCTCCTAAAAATGAAATTGTTCTGTTATTTTCAGTCTCTCCCATTCACTTTCAATGGTCGGCCATTGTGACCATTTTTGACCATGCCTAGTCTCAGATAAATGAGGCCCACGATTAATCAGATGCAAACAGAAATATAAAACCAGTCCTAATTGAAAGAGAACAAGTTGACAAAAAGATGGAATCCAAGATTGGGTGAAAATATGGTATAATGAGTGATTTATAAGCTATTTTTTATAGGCCGGTCATTTTTGACCGGGAACACCACAAGTGTGACTATGTGCCATATTTTTTACAAAACAAAAGTTTCAAAACAAAATTCCTGGTGAAACATTAGAGTAGACTAGTGTGATCAACAGTAGCCATTTTTTCATTTTTTTTTCATATTTCCAAATTTACTCATATATTATTTGTTTTTTACTCAAAAAATGATATGCCTACTCTCAGATAAACAAGGCCCATGATTAATCAGATGCAAACAGAAATATACGTTTTCTCAAATACTTAAAACCACAATTGAAAACCTCCATTGAGAAGACTTCATCAAACTGTTTAAATACTTCTTGGTCTTAGTCTTATACAATGCATAAAAGTATGGAACACAGTTTCTCTTTGTGAACAAAATGGACAACTCTGATTGACTTCATGATTTATCACTGAAACAAACGCATTGACAGCTATGGTACCGTGAAAAATTCTCCATTGCAAGTCCCCTGTTTTTTTTAAGCAATGGGGACTTATAAAGTGCTCCCCATTTAGGTCTTGTATTCTCACTTAAATTTAAGACATTGCGCCATGGAGTATCTATTTTACCATCTAGACTCTTCTTAATTAATGCTTTAACACAAAACTCATACATAGCTTTACTGGATTCTTTTTCTTTTCCCAAAACCCCTAAATTATTGCCCTTTAAAAAAAACATTGCACATTTCTAAATCAGGACATCAATTGAATCCACCCTTCTTCAAAGTCTTTTATCATTTTTAATTCTTCTTTGGTAATGATTTCTTTCCACTTAGACAACAGCCGAGTTACTACCCGTGTTGACTTCATCTTCAACTCTTCTTCCATTGCTTTAGAGTCAGATAAATCATGTCCAGTTATACGAACTAGGCTTCCAAGAGTAATAATATGAGATTTAATAAGTGAGTCCATCAAGGCAGGAAATCATCCCTCATTTGACACATCCAAACGTGATACACCAATCAAAGGTTCTTGAAGAGTCCAGTACAAAGAGTCTTTGTTTTCACTTCTCAATACTTTAAAAAGTGACCATACCTTGAATAAGTTACAATAAAAAAATTGGTAACTTCGATACAGAAAACTTCTTAAGATTCATCCAGAACAAAGAATTGTCTAAACCCAGACCTTCAAAAGTTTTTAAAATAATAGAAGCAAAAATGAAAACTCAAATTCTCGTTCTCAGAACTTTCAAGAAATCCTTGTACATATTTTAGCCGAAAAGCTGCCACTCTACTTTGTAGATGAATCAAACCTTGTCCCCCTTCATTTTTAAACAGATATAAAACACTTTGTGGCACCCAATGTAAATTATCCCCCCAAAAAAAAAAACTAATATAGACTGCATTTTTTTTTTCAAAAGAAGTGCTGGGGGTTCAATACATGCTAACAAATGGCAAAGAGTAGAGGCTGCTAAGTTGTTAATAATTAAAACCCACCCTCTATATGACATATGAGAAAGTAAAAACTTCAATTTATTTAAACGCCCCACAATTTTTCCTTCTATCCCCTCTAAATTCTTCTTTACAGTTGTATCATCTCCCAAATATACACCTAAATATTTAAACCCATCTCTACTCCATTTAACCCCGCAGGGAGACTAGGTTGTGTCACAGTGTCTGGTCTGTGTATCTCTGGGTGTCCACTAGAGGTCTCACTTCCCTTATCATCACTGTTCTCTGTATTCAGCTGTTCCCACTTACATCGTTTGCACCTGTCTATAAATACCTGGTTTGTTTCTGTCTTTGTCACGGAGTCCTTGCTTGATGTCAGAGCGTTACATGTCCGTCTACTCTTTCCTTGTCTTGCTTTGCCTTGCCTTGCCCTGTATTCGTTTGCTGTTTATGTCTGGTTTTGGATATCATGGTTTTGACCCTGCTTGGCTTGTTTACCCGATTGGATTACCCTTATTAAATAACTTCACACCTGCATTTGGTTCTCTCGCCTCGTTCCTGTACGCCGAATGTGACAGGTTGTCCATGTGTCCACTTTCCAACTAAAATATCCTCACTTTTATTCCAATTTACTTTAGCGGAGGAAACAACCATTACATCACTTAAAATTTTTGTTACCTTTGACACATCACTTTGTTCTTTAATGAAAATTACAATGTCATCAGCATAAGCTGATAGTTTAAAAACTTTATCACAATTTGGAATAATTACACCCTTTAAATCTGCTCTAAATTTCCGTAACAGGGGTTCAATTGTTAAACTATATAACATGCCAGAAAGAGCACAACCTTGCCTGATACCTCTAAAAACACTAAAGGGGGCACATAAGTCACCATTTACCTTTAACAAACTTTCAACATCACAATAAAGAACTTTTAATTTATCAATACAATTTTTATTAAACCCAAAAGCGTCTAAAACCTGCCATAATTCGCTATGTTCAATTCTGTTGAACGCTTTCTCTTGATCTATTGAAATCAAACCAAAATCCACATCAAAGAGCTTACTGATATCAAACATGTCTCTAATAAAAGAAATGTTATCAAAAATTTGCCTTCCTGGCACACAATAGGTCTGATCAGCATGAATGACTTCTTCCAAAACCCCACTTAATTTATTTGCTAATGCTTTGGACAGGAATTTATAATCACTACATAATAATGACACAGGCCTCCAATTTTTTATTTCACTCGGGTCTCCCTTCTTGGGCAGTAGAGTCAGCACTGCTCTATGGCAGCTCAGTGGTAACCTTCCATTGTTAAGACTTTCGTTGATGACTGCAAGCAGTTCGGCACCAATTTCAGGCCAAAAAGACTTATAGAAGTCTACAGATAGGCCATCTATTCCCGGTGCTCTGCCGCATTCTATGCCTTGAAGAGCTTTCTTTAGCTCTTCTAATGTTATCTCTCTACAGAGATCGGCATTTGCCTCTTCAGACACCTGAGGAAGATCCTCCATAAAATCATTAGTGTTTGACCTGTGTATGAGTTCACTGCTATATAGTTCTTTATAAAATTCTGCCGCTCTCTTCCAAATTTCTGTATGATTTGACAAGAGTGCACCATCCTTAGAAGGCAGAGCATGCATAAATCTTTTTTGGCCATTTTTTCTTTCCAGGTTAAAAAAGAATTTAGAAGACACATCAATACACTATATTTTTAAATCGGGATCTGATCAGAGCCCCTTGTGCTTTCAGGTCTAGGATTCCTGCCAATTCTTTGTTTTTACGGTCTAAAATTTTAATAAGCTCTTGATTCTGTTTGTTACCAATAGATTCTTGTAATTTATTTATATCGTTTTCTAAATTTACCATTAAAATATTTATTTCTTCAGTGATGTTGTAAGCGTACTGTTGACTCAGTTGTTTATTCTGGGTTTTTCCAAAATCCCACCACTGCTGCAAAGATTGGAAATCAGATTTAGTGGTTCTAAAATCATACCAAAAAAACGTACAAATATCTTTAAATTCCATATCAGTTAAGAGACTGTTATTAAAATGCCACATTGCACTTTTTGGTTTTATGGATCCTAAAGTTAAAAAACATTGTACTAAACTATGATCCAAAAAGCTAACTGGAATAATAAAACAATCTCTAAAAAGATTGAGTTGATGACTAAAACCATAAAATCTGTCCAATCTTGCTAAAGACAACCTATTATTATAAGAATGAACCCAAGTATAAAACTGGAAACATATGCGGGTTAACAATTTATTAAAGATGAGACACACAAACAAGAGTTCAGTAACAAGGCTGGGAAGATGACAATCCAAGATGGTGGGGAGACGGTGAGTAATCCAGGTGAAGATGGTGAGACGGCAGCAGGAGAGGATGGCACAGGAACTGCGGGGAATAGAGCCGAAGGTAAGTCTGGTGCTGAGTGATAGTGCAGAGAGTGGATGAGGTTCCGGGGAAGACACGGACATCCAAACGCATACAACACTGTAATAAACACAAACTGGGCTATAATAATATGTGAAATGCATGCATGTACATGATTGTATTTTTGAGAAACAAAATGTTATGCATGGTTAGTGAAAAACTAAAAATTTTAAATCACTTGAATAAGGCCATAAAACACATAAAGAACAATGGTTCCAGGGATTTTTGAGAACTGGAGCTTGTAGCCTAGAATTTTTCTTTCTAAATTATGTGAAAATCATCTTGTTTACTCACAGAAAACAATATATTGATTTAAATTTTCTAAGACACTTTTTGTTGGTAAAAGTCATATGCGAGTAGGCGTCAACTACCATGAATATCATTGTGATTTACACCTGAGAAGACAAAGGCCTGCATAATGAGCTGCATAATGAGCCTTTCAGTCAGCTGTTGTCACTGTGAGGAAAGTGTTACAAGAAAGAATGAGAGGACAAAATAAATCTATATAATTTTATGTTTGTAGTTTATTAAGAATATATTTAATTATCCCACAACATAATTTAATATCCACTTGGGAGAGCAGTTAAACAGTTTATTAGGAACAATCAAAGCTGACATTGAAACTAATTTTTTGGCATCCCTACTCCGGTCAAACAGTCCTTCAGAAATCCTTTTAACAATCTTATTTTCTACCAAAAAAAAAAAAAAAAAAAACATTTACTATTATTATCAATTATCATCATTATTATTATTATTAATGTTGAAAAGAGCTGAGAATATTTTTCAGGTTTTCTTAGGGGGAATAAATTGAAAGAACTGCATTGTTTTTACATTTGTTACAGTTATATCTATTTGTTACATTTATATTATTTAAATCAAGCTCTTGAATGGTATAGTATTGTATATTGTTATTGAAACTCCATAATGTTTCACTTGATTATACATTTAGTCAGGAATTATAGTTTGGAAAAAGTATTTGGAAAAAGTCTAACTAGTAAAATGTTTACACGTTATGTGAAAACTAGTACAAGTATATAAATAAATAAAAAGAGGCTTACTCATGTTTATGATCTCTGCTGAATAAAGTGCTTCATTCTTTTTTTTCTGAGGAAATCCATTTCTCAAATCCTCAACCACATCACATCTTTTTGGGCTGAATTATGTCTCATTCCTCTCATCGCGAAGCAAACAGTAAAATAAAAAAAACTTGAAGGACAGTCTTGCTGCTTTTTCTTCTGTGTGGGCGTATTCAAGCCGCGTGCTTCAGTTTGAATCTGAATAGCACGTTCAGCAGGGGGGCGTGGTCACATTAGATATAATGAAGGGAGACATGAAAAACAGACATTGCGTTGTTTTGAAAAACGCCTTGTGGTGCCATCCCAAAGAAATTCTAAATCACTCTCACGGACCTTTTCCTGGACTGTGCCCAGCTGGTGGAATGACCTCCCAATCTCAATTCGTACAGCTGAGTCTTTACTCATTTTCAAGAAACATCTAAAGACTCATCTTTTTCGCCTGCACTTAACCTACTAACACCAGTACTTTTCCTTTTCTTGTCTTTTTCATTTAAAGGGGGGGGGGGGGGTGAAATGCAATTTCATGCATACAGAGTTTTTTACACTGTTAAAGAGTTGGATTCCCATGCTAAACATGGACAAAGTTTCAAAAATTAAGTTGTACGTTTGAAGGAGTATTTTTGTTCCAAAAAAACCTCTTCGGGTTTGTCACAAGTTTCGAAAAGTTTTTTTTCGAGTATGGCTCTGTGTGACGTTAGATGGAGCGGAATTTCCTTATATGGGTCCTAAGTGCGCGCTCTTCTGCCGGAAGAGCGCGCGCTCCCGTGTAGCAGAGCACTGAGAGAGGCTGAGCACAGCCTGATCAGTGCGAGAGCGTTGCGAAAAGTCACAAAAGAAGTGTGTTTTTGGTTGCCAGGGCAAGACAACCCTGCACAGATTACCAAAAGAGAAACAGCATTAAGGGACCAGTGGATGGAGTTTATTTTTATAGAGCATCAACGGAGTTGTGCAAGTGTTTTTGTTTGTTCCCTGCATTTCGGATTGCACATCTTTTATTTCTTAAGGATAATGCAGTCCCAACGGAAAAGGGTCACGATTGTGTGTTGGAACCACATGCGGTGAGTAAAACTGCTTCAAATATCTCTGTGTTGTTAACTTAGCTATCAGCGCGTAAGCACATCAAGTAAACAACATGCGATGTTGTCATCAAACTGCACTTTCCACATGTACAGCTTAAAAAAAAAAAAAAAAAAAAAAGACGACATAAAGTGGAAGTCATTTTCCAAAACCGCTAAGCAAATATATACAGTTTCAGTACATACCACATAGCATACCGCCTTTGCTGATGCTGCTCTTGTTAAATTTCAGCCTCTGGATCTGTGTCACAGCTTCCAAACGCTCTCAACGCAAAATCCTACTGGCGCTCATGATTCTTTAGCTCCGCCCACAAGTCACGCCTCTAGGCACTCGTGTTTTTCCGGGAAAAATCGGTACAGACTATCTTTCTCTTATAAATATAATAAAAATAAAGACTTTTTGGAGTTATGAAGGATGCAGTACTACTCTATAGGTACTCAAGATTAACAGGATATTGAGTAAAAACGAGCATTTCACCCCCCCTTTAATAAAAAAAAAAAAAAAAATTATATATACCTGGCTATGCGTTCTTTACTAGACTAACTGAGACTTGTCATGGCACTTGTATTCTGTTGTTGTTCTCTTGTTGACCTGACTGCTTCTATTGTTCTCATTTGTAAGTCGCTTTGGATAAAAGCGTCTGCTAAATGATTAAATGTAAATGAAATGTAAATGTTTTCATATGGATTACTTTATCACAGAATATTTGTTTTCGGGGGTACTTGTTTAGTTTAAAAGTAAACATGTCAGGCTTTATATAGATATCGCTCTCATGTCTCTTCGTTGAGTATTCACGGAGTTACAGTTCATTTTAATTACATGTTTGTAAATGAAGACCAGCGCAGACAAAGGCTGCAGACAGCACACCTTGTTTGTTATCTTTATTTTATAAGTGCACAAAGGTTTGTTGTTATTATGTCTGTATCCAAAAAAAGTAGACCCTTTACAGATTTGATTGATGTATTGTTTTATCTGTACGATTAAAACTGAAAGTGTAATTTAAGTTCTTTTCGGGGTTATCAGGAGAAAATGACTCAAAACGCGTATCCGTGTTATTCGACTTCAAAGGGTTAATTTTGGACACATGAAAGGCGGGGTGTATACTCTTGTACCCAGGAGGTAGTTTAAGGCGGACTGTCACCGGACTAATGATCTTGGTGATAGTAAATAGGCAGATAAATTTGGGAGCTAATTTATTAGAAATGGAATGCAGAGGAATGTTACTGGTAGAAAGCCACACCTTTTGACCCACAACGTAAACAGGAGGCTTTGACCGGTGGCGATCGGCTTTGGCCTTAGTGCGCTCCCTCACCCGGAGCAGAGTCTCACGGGCACTGGTCCAGGTGCGGTGGCACCTCTGGACAAACGCGTAAGCGGAGGGGACCGCAACTTCAGATTCCAGACTGGGAAAGACTGGTGGCTGGTACCCTACACTACACTGAAATGGAGAGAGGCACGTAGCTGACAACGAATTTTGGGCGTACTCCACCATAGAGAGTTGTTGACTCCAGGAAGAAGGATTCTTGGAGACCAAAAATCACAACGTCCTCTCTAAATCTTTGTTGACTCGCTCAGATTGTCCGTTACTTTGGGGATGATAACCCGAAGACAAGTTAACTGACACTCCTAACAATTTGCAAAACTCTTTCCAAAATTTGGATATGAACTGAGATCCCCTGTCAGAAACCATGTCTACCGGGAGGCCATGAAGCCGAAAGATGTGATCTAGGACAGTGACCGCTGTCTCCTTGGCTGTAGGTAATTTGGGCAAAGGAATGAAATGTGCCGCCTTTGAGAACCGGTCCACTACGGTCAAAGCGACCGTCATGCCATTAGAAGGCAGGAGGGCGGTAACAAAATCTAGAGCGATGTGGGACCAGGGTCTCGAAGGAACAGACAGCGGTTGAAGAAGCCCATCAGGAGGTCGGTTAGATGACTTACCACTGGCGCAAACTGAGCAAGCCAAAACAAAATAGCTGACGTCACAAGCCATACGTGGCCACCAGAATCATTGTCTAACCAACCCATTAGTTCTACTTATCCCTGGGTGACAAGCTACATTAGAACAATGACTCACTAGACAACCTTGGACCTTAACTCCTCCTGCACAAATAAACAGTTCGGTGGACAGCCGGACGGAGGTGTTACCCCTTGTAAGGCCGTCTTGACCTTTGACTCGACCACCCATACGAGTGCTGAGACCACTAATTTCTCAGGTAAAATACACTCAGGAGTCACTGGGCGGGCAGAGGGATCAAAAAGGCGTAATAAAGAGTCGGGTTTGACATTCTTGGAACCCGGACGGTACGATAAAGTAAACTCAAAATGACAGAAAAAAAGTGCCAACCGAGCCTGCCTGGAATTGAGTCTTTTGGCACTTCTAATGTACTCTAAATTCTTATGATCGGTCAAACAATAAAAGGAACCTCCTGAACCTTCCAGCCAGTGACGCCACTCCTCTAATGCTAATTTGATGGCCAACAACTCTCTATTGCCAATGTCATAATTACGTTCGGCAGGAGATAGTCGATGAGAGAAAAACGCACAAGGATGTACCTTATCGTCCGAAGCAGCACGTTGGGACAACACTGCTCCTACCCCCACCTCTGACGCATCGACCTCCACCACGAACTGCCGTGTGGGATCCGGGGCCACAAGGATGTGAGCCAAAATGAAGTGGCTCTTGAGGTTAGTGAACGAAACCACCTGAACATAGTACTCGGGGAGGTAAAAGTTGTCAGAGGTGAGGCTAGTTGGCCTAAATTACAAATGAAACGCTGATAGAAATTGGCGAACCCCAGAAACCGCTGTAGGGCCTTACGGGAATCTGGGGATGGCCAATCTATCACAGCCTTAACCTTGTCAGGGTCCATACATATTCCCTCTGATGAGACAATATATCCTAGGAAGGGCATGGACTGTGCATGGAATACGCATTTCTCCGCCTTGACAAAAAGCCCATTCTCAAGTAACCTCTGGAGCACTTGTCTGACATGTTGAACGTGTTCCTGGAGAGATGAAGAAAGATCAGTATGTCTTTCAGGTAAACATACATAAACTGATCTACCATATCTCTCAACACGTCATTAACGAGTGCTTGGAAAATCCCGGGCGAGTTGGAGAGCCCGAACGGCATCACCAAGTATTCAAAGTGCCCTCTAGGGGTATTAAAGGCAGTTTTCCATTCATCCCCCTTCCTGATGCGGACCAAATGATAAGCATTACGTAAATCCAGTTTTGTGAATATGGAAGCTCCCTGCAACCTCTCGAAAGCTGAAGACATGAGCGGCAAAGGATAGGTGTTCTTTATCGTGATGTTGTTCAGCTCTCGGTAATCAATGCAAGGTTGCAGGGAACCATCCTTCTTACCCACAAAAAAGAATCCCGCCCCCGCAGGAGAAGAGGAAGGACCGATGAACCCAGAGGCTAATAAATCAGAAATGCATTTCTCCATGGCCTCCCTCTCAGGAATAGACAGGGAGTATAACTTGCCCTTAGGCGGAGACTTACCTGACACTAAATCTATAGCAAAGTCGTAGGGACGATGGGGAAGAAGAGAAGTAGCACGGGACTTACTGAACACTTCCTTCAGGTCCAGATAATCAAGACACAAAAAAACCTCATCTCATAAGTGTAATTTTAAAACTTTTCAGCATTAATTCCTAATTGAAAATTAACTTTTGTGAGAATTTTTTTCAGTCTGTAAACCTCTTGATCAGTAAAAAGACTTTCACTCTTCAAATCTTTACCTTTTCTACAAATTGCTCCAAATCAGGAAAGTACTGTGTAATGCACAGATTTCTTGCATTCTTTGTGACTCTCAAAAAGAGCTTAACATCATCTACACTGTAAGACTGTTCTGAAGAGTAATCTTTAGTTTGATCAAAAGTAACACTACATTCTGAAACGTCAGTGTCACTCTCAGTATCAGTTTGGGCATTTTCTAGTTTTTTTGATTTACTGTAATGGCTCCGTTTCATTCTCTTTTTGTGGTGTTTTAGAAACACATTCATCTTGTTCTCCCCCAGAACACTGATACCCTTCCAGCTCCATATCTTGATTATTTACTGAACTCTGTATATCTAAACCCTCAATTAACTGATGCCTTTCATCAGAGACGCTTCTTCTACATCTGCCACTACCACTCACTCTTTCCCCTTTTTCTTCAAAGCTGCAGCATCACCTAATAAATCTACTGAGTTTTCATCTACAGGCTTCTGTACAGTGTTCTCCTCAACTACATCCACGTGGTACCTCACTCCTAGCAATCTGCACTATCCCCTCCTCCTCACCAACCTTTTCAACCAAGACTGATGAAACTTTTTCCTTTGATTTCTCTTCTTTTTTTGGACAAACCCTCACGAGGTGTCCTGTTTCACAGCAATTAAGGCATTTCATACTATTAGTCGTAGCATACACTACGTAGTTGAAATCGTCATGATTGAAATTAAATGTCAAATCCAACTCTTCTTTATTGTCCTTTAATACCATGTACATAAAACTTCTGAAAGACACTACGTGTTTTAGCATGGTCGATTTGCAACCAATCTGTATCATTTTGATTGGGGAAACCAATCTGCCATATCTCTCTAACAGTTTTACCAGCACCTCATTTTTTTATGAAAGGCGGCACGTTTGATAGAATCACTTTTTTAGACGAGTAGAGTAGACAACGGTAACAATGGAACAAAAGCATTGTCAATAACAACGCCACTTTCAACCAACAAGTTTGCTAATTCAACTGTTTTAAAAAAAATAACAACTGTGCATTTTCACAACCCACCACCTCTCCGACAGCCAAACTACACTCTTCCAGACTAGCGTTTAAACTTAACTTCTCCGCATGACGCCGTGTGAGGAAGTCTAGCGTCCACACACCTGAAGTCATCCAGCCAGTTATAAAAACTGGCAGACAGACAACAAACCACTTTCTTAAACCTTTTCAACTGTATACCACAAGTAAAAAAAGGTAAAAGATAACAGCGGCCAGAAAAAAAGAGAAAGAGAGTCACCACGCTTCTCGCTCGCTCGACTAACGCTCACGCATGCGCAGAGAGAGAGAGAGAGAAAGAGAGAGACAGAGAGAGAGAGATTGAGCATGAGAGAGAGAGAGAGACAGAGAGAGAGAGATGGAGCATGTGTCATCACTGGTTACCACTCCCAAGCATGTCAAGATGCTGTCAGTTTTCTGAAGATCAGCTTCTCTCAGTGGACTAATATTCCTCTCTATTTCGCGGTAGCTGGTGCGTAATATAAACCTCTCAGCTTTGATGAGAGACACAATAGATGCACCCAAAGATAAACAGCCGTACTTTACAACTATTGGACAAGACGAGCTAAAAATAAACTTATCACTGCATCTAAAGTCAAGTCAAGTCACCTTTATTTATATAGCACTTTAAAGATAAAAGATTATGTCAAAACAACTGAACAACATTCATTTGGAAAACAGTGTGTCAATAATGCTAAATGACAGTTAAAGGAAGTTCATCATTGAATTCAGTGATGTCATCTCAGTTCAGTTTAAATAGTATCTGTGCAATCATTTGCAATCAAGTCAACGATATCTCTAGATTAACCACATTTTCAAGTATAGAAGGAAGACACAAGGATGAGTCTGGGGCAGATTTAAGATTGTGTATATTTTTTTAAATAATATATTACAAAAGTTTAACTTGAGCACACACAAAAACTATTTTTTTCATGATGTGAACCACATAGAAAGAACTTGATGGACAACGTCTTCACCGATTCCTAAGAGAGAGAAAGAGAGAGAAGTGAATGAAATAAGGAACATTTAGTTGAACATGTTCTACTTCCTCATTTAAAATTTCATATTTAAAATATCTTAGTGACCCCAGAGTGCGCACACATATAGGATAAAAACAATAATTATAATAAATCTTCATAACAATTAATGCTCATAATACTGTTATTGCATATTGTTCAAAGATTTGGAAAAAAAGTGTTGTGGCAACAAAGGTTCATGAAAAATTAATGTCAATAAAACCCATCTGAACTGAGAAGAAAAAATGCAAGAAATCTGAATAGACATGACCTTCCTGACATTTAAATATTTAAAGCACACATTGTGATGTATGTGTGATCTGAGTGAATTGAGATTAATGCATTTTTATATACATTTTAATGTTTATACGATTGGCTCACCGATCAAAGATTTGTATTGTCATGCTTGTTTTCCTAACACCTGTTGATGGACTAATCTGGACTAAACTGTCATAGGTTGGTTGGCAAAGAAGATGGAGACTTGCCCTTTAAGATCGTGCTTGAGAGACTGACAGGTGTTGTTTGGATTGCTTCACTTACGTGGAAGTCGACACCCTGTCAAGTGTATTGGGACAGAGACCATTTATAATTAGGGATGCACCGAATCCAGGATTCGTATTCGGATTCGGCCGAATACTGGGCTTTTTGACGGGGTTCGGTTTCGGCCGAACCTTAGATTTTTTTTCCCACCGAACCGAACCCAAGGCTTGCGCTACGCTGGTCGACGTCACACGGCCGTTGATTACGTGAAGTAGTTTACATGTGGACCGTCGAATGTATTAGGCTGTGAGAATCTAAAAATGGAACTCATGAGCAAAAAAAGTTTTGTTTGGCAGTAATTTCAACCAAAAGAAGGCGATTCAAGTCGAGCTACATGTTCAATTTGCATTGCCGATTTGTCTCGTGGTGGCAAGGACCCTAAACAGTACACAACTTTGCCGCTGTTAAAACATTTGCGTCTAAAACATCCAAAAGAATACGAGTTGTGCGTGAAGGAATCTACAGATAGCAGCCAAAATGCAACAACTTCAGGTATGGCAGTTGACCATTACTAGCTTTGCTATCCCTACACCAAACAAACAGTGGCCCTCAGATCACACAGGAGCTAAAGCCATTCATGCAGCAATTGGAAAAATGATAGCCGTTGACTTGCAGCCATATAGCATGGTGGAAGACACTGGATTCAACAAACTACTCCATCTGCTTGAGCCACATTACAAAATCACAAGTCCATCACTTCCCACATACAGTTTTGTTCAAAATAATAGCAGTACAATGTGACTAACCAGAATAATCAAGGTTTTTAGTATATTTTTTATTGCTACGTGGCAAACAAGTTACCAGTAGGTTCAGTAGATTGTCAGAAAACAAACAAGACCCAGCATTCATGATATGCACGCTCTTAAGGCTGTGCAATTGGGCAATTAGTTGAAAGGGGTGTGTTCAAAAAAATAGCAGTGTCTACCTTTGACTGTACAAACTCAAAACTATTTTGTACAAACATTTTTTTTTCTGGGATTTAGCAATCCTGTGAATCACTAAACTAATATTTAGTTGTATGACCACAGTTTTTTAAAACTGCTTGACATCTGTGTGGCATGGAGTCAACCAACTTGTGGCACCTCTCAGCTGTTATTCCACTCCATGATTCTTTAACAACATTCCACAATTCATTCACATTTCTTGGTTTTGCTTCAGAAACAGCATTTTTGATATCACCCCACAAGTTCTCAATTGGATTAAGGTCTGGAGATTGGGCTGGCCACTCCATAACATTAATTTTGTTGGTTTGGAACCAAGACTTTGCCCGTTTACTAGTGTGTTTTGGGTCATTGTCTTGTTGAAACAACCATTTCAAGGGCATGTCCTCTTCAGCATAGGGCAACATGACCTCTTCAAGTATTTTAACATATGCAAACTGATCCATGATCCCTGGTATGCGATAAATAGGCCCAACACCATAGTAGGAGAAACATGCCCATATCATGATGCTTGCACCTCCATGCTTCACTGTCTTCACTGTGTACTGTGGCTTGAATTCAGAGTTTGGGGGTCGTCTCACAAACTGCCTGTGGCCCTTGGACCCAAAAAGAACAATTTTACTCTCATCAGTCCACAAAATGTTCCTCCATTTCTCTTTAGGCCAGTTGATGTGTTCTTTGGCAAATTGTAACCTCTTCTGCACATGCCTTTTTTTAACAGAGGGACTTTGCGGGGGATTCTTGAAAATAGATTAGCTTCACACAGACGTCTTCTAACTGTCACAGTACTTACAGGTAACTCCAGACTGTCTTTGATCATCCTGGAGGTGATCATTGGCTGAGCCTTTGCCATTCTGGTTATTCTTCTATCCATTTTGATGGTTGTCTTCCGTTTTCTTCCACGTCTCTCTGGTTTTGCTCTCCATTTTAAGGCATTGGAGATCATTTTAGCTGAACAGCCTATCATTTTTTGCACCTCTTTATAGGTTTTCCCCTCTCTAATCAACTTTTTAATCAAAGTACGCTGTTCTTCTGAACAATGTCTTGAACGACCCATTTTCCTCAGCTTTCAAATGCATGTTCAACAAGTGTTGGCTTCATCCTTAAATAGGGGCCACCTGATTCACCTGTTTCTTCACAAAATTGATGACCTCAGTGATTGAATGCCACACTGCTATTTTTTTGAACACACCCCTTTCAACTAATTCAACTAATTGCCCAATTGCACAGCCTTAAGAGCGTGCATATCATGAATGCTGGGTCTCATTTGTTTTCTGAGAATCTACTGAACCTACTGGTAACTTGTTTGCCACGTAGCAATAAAAAAATATACGAAAAACCTTGATTATTCTGGTTAGTCACATTGTACTGCTATTATTTTGAACAATACTGTAAAACAACACGTTGCTGAAGCACATGCTTTTTACATGCGACATATGGACTTGTGATTACACTACACAGTCCTACCTCAGTATTACCTCACATTGGATTGATGCTGATTTTAAGCGCACACATGCTATTCTTCAGTGTGAAGCATTCGATGGAAAGCACACTGCATTAAACATTGCTGATGCATTGCAAGAAATTATCAAAGCATAGGACATACCTGTTAACAAGTATCACCTGGTCTTGAGGGATAATGCTGCAAACATGCGGAAAGCCATGTCCGAGGCAGGGGTTCCAAGTGTTGGTTGTTTTGCGCACACGCTCCAGTTGTGCATCCACGACAGTCTTTTATCACAACAAAGTGTCTCTGACCTGATAGCACTGTCCAGGAAAACTGTTGGTCACTTTAAGCACTCTTCAAGTGGTGAATCAAGACTTTCTGCTCTACAGCAGGAGTTGGGGCTGCCAAATCACCATTTAATCCAGGACGTGTCAACATGGTGGAATTTGACATATCTGATGTTCGATCGTTTAACAGAACAAAAATGCGCCATAAACATCTACGTGTCCGAAACGGAGGGTATGCAGCATATTCATGCACAGAGGTGGACTCTGATGGAGGATGTTCTCAAGGTGCTCAGACCCTTCGAGGAATTGACTAGAGAAATAAGTGGAGAAAATGCATGCATATCCACTGTCCTGCCAGCTGTGATGATGTTGAAGCGCTATGTCCACAGTGAAACAGACGATCATGGAATCAAGCAGATGAAAACCTGCTTGCTGAAATCTCTGCAGGATAGATTTGAGGGAACCAAGCAGAATAACCACTTAGTTGTGTTTTACTTTTTTAATGGAATAAGGATGCGAGTAGGATTCGGTATTCGGTTTCAGATTCGGCCGAATCTTAAGCAGTGGATTCGGTATTTGGCCGAACCCATAAAATCTGGATTTGGTGCATCCCTATTTATAATAGACATGCCACAATACAACTACATAAGGAAAACCTGCAACAGCAAAGATGGAAGTTGTGTGCACATGTCCTGCCCCTCCCACTGCAAAGCCAATCATCTGCTTTTAACAGTAAAGCCGGGAAACATTTAAGCCTATCGTCTGGTTCCACTGACGTATGCGCACAGTTGAGGAACCCTTGCGCATGCGTAGTAAAAGTATAACCTGTGGGGAAAAGGGGTTTTAAACCTTATTTTGGGGCAAAGTCATCAACATTTTTCAGTGATTTTTTTATTACATTTCACTGCTGTTTCTATACATGCAGTTTTTATGTCCCGGTGACCAGTGAAAGTGCAGTTTTGACTCTATGCCCATTAATTTAGATAGGAGCCTGGTCTTGTTAGTCTGAAATACATGCCCGGAGGCGTTGCCAAGATGGCGGCCAAGGTGCACGACTTGCCTACAAGGACTTTGATTGGGCACAGGTGCTGACATCTGATAAAGAACACCAGAGATGGAGATAAGTGAATCTGTGATCATTTGGAGACATCCACGGTTTGTGAGCATGACTGTGATTAACAAAGTAACCACGTTTGTACAGCTATTTGGAAGTGAAGTGAAGGCACGACTTGCCTACAAGGACTTTGATTGGGCACAGGTGCTGACATCTGATAAAGAACACCAGAGATGGAGATAAGTGAATCTGTGATTATTTGGAGACATCCGCAGTTTGTGAGCATTACTGTGATTAACAGAGTAACCACGTTTGTACAGCTATTTGGAAGTGAAGTGACATTCAGCCAAGTATGGTGACCCATACTCAGAATTTGTGCTCTGCATTTAACCCATCCGAAATGCACACACACAGAGCAGTGAACACACACACACACACACACACACACACTGTGAGCACACACCCGGAGCAGTGGGCAGCCATTTATGCTGCGGCACCTAAGTCGTGGTATTGAAGGTGGAGAGAGAGCTGTTCATGCACTCCCCCCACCCACAATTCCGTCCGGCCCGAGACTAGAACTCACAACCCTTCGATTGGGAGTCCAACCCTCTAACCATTAGGCCACGACTTCCCACATTTTTTGTTTGCACAATGCTGGAAACTGATTACACTGGGTAATGGCAATTGCTACCCGGTCACATTGTGAGTACAACCCTAGTTGAAGATTGTCTGATGGTCTTGTTATGAACATTTTGCATCTACCATATTTTTCGGACTATAAGTCGCACCTGAGTTTAAGTCACATCAGTCCAAAAATACATCATGATGAGGAAAAAAACATATATAAGTCGCACTGGACTATAAGTCGCATTTATTTAGAACCAAGAGAAAACATTACCATCTACAGCCGCGAGAGGGTGCTCTATGTCTTCAGTGTAGACTACAAGAGCACTGAGCAGCATAGAGCGCCCTCTCGTGGCTGTAGACGGTAATGTTTTCTCTTGGTTCATTTCTCTTGGTTCATGTCAAATTAATTATGATAAATAAGTCGCACCTGACTATAAGTCGCAGGACCAGCCAAACTATGAAAAAAAGTTGACTTATAGTCTGGAAAATACGGTAATTCATACCTAATAGAGACTAGGAACTATAATTGCCAGTATACTAGCCATTGCTCTTTGTCTTTTGTAGTGGTGTGATTTCATTTAGGTGGCATTGTGTGTTGGTTGGTGTGGGTATCTGTGTGCACAAGCGAGTGTGGTAGTAGGCTAGTAGTTAGCTTTAGCTTGCATTGGACTAGAGATACTGGTAGTTGTTTATAACTTCTCTCCAGTAACATATTGTCTGGATCTGTGGAGACCTACGTCCCGTGGAACCAACTCAGGACATTAATTTGTGGACTTTAAAGACGTCATACCAGATTGTGCAAAGGACTGCATGTCCTTTTCTTACTTATTTTAATATTTATATCCTTCTAATGTTATGGTAAAAAAATGCTCATAATTCAATCTACTACTGGTTGAGTGTCAATAGTGTCCAGCCCACAGTCAATTATTGAATTAGCTGAACTTGGGTCCTGGGTTGCAGTAAACAACCTAGGTGGTCCTTTTGTTAATGGGGGATTAATACCAACAGTATTGTTGGTTTGTCTTAGAAGGTATAAGAAAAACCCTTCAATCATCCCATCCCTGTTGCCACATCTGGCGCAGTCGGCAGGATATTATCTGTGAACCTGTGTGAGGGATTGAGGACGTTTTGACACTCACATGGTAGATTGAATTCGGGCAAAAATGCTGATGCCAGTTTATCCTGGGGCTCCTCGGGTGCCCAAATTTAGTGGGACAGGTGATGTTTTGAGTTATGGGGATTGGAAGGAGCAAATGCAAGGACTTTCAGAGGTTCAAGTTCTCCGGTCTCAGTTTTTTAGCTGCAGGCAGAAGTCCGATGAGTCTTTTTAAAGATTTTATTTTACGGTTGCGAGAACTCTTTCGTAGGTTACAGCGGCGCAGCCCAGAGGGAACCCTGGTGGAAGATCAGCTGAAGGAACAGCTATTGATGGAGGATGGGCTGATGCAGAGAGCCTTTAAGGCGTATGCCCGCCATCATGCAGAAGGGACTTTTGCTGAGTTGCATCAAGAGGTATTATTGCTGGAGGTGAAGTATGGCCATGGGAGGTATGAGACCGCATGTGCTGCTATAAGTCAGCTTGATACACCGAATCCCCACCCAAATTGGCCTGACTGGAAAGCTGAGTTGAAGCATGAAATTTTGGAGGAAGTCAAGGGCCAGATTCAAGAGTTGACTTAGGAAGTGGTAAGAGAGGTCTAGGGCTTCTAATCGTGCAGCCTCTGTAAATCCTGTATCCTTGCAACAGCCGGCTTTCCCCGTGTCTAGGAGGAGAGAGAGTATCTGCAGATGAAGCGATGTGACCCTAATGGTAGACCCATTTGTAGACGCTCCCAGCAATCATGTCATGTGTCATGTGGGCCGTCATTGTAGAGAGAATAGAGAGCCCAGACAAGCTTTAAACGAGAATGCCCTGTTGTAGAGGTCCAGACGACAGGGTTATGTGTTCCAACCAATAATCAAAGGACCCACTCCTTTATTGATAACCACTCCTTTATTGCTGATTGTCCTGTAGTGGATGTTGTGATTCAGAATGTTCCTTGTAAAGGCTTGTTAGTGTTATGATCGGAGGACCCAGGGAAACACAGGAGACGAGAGATCCAAGCGCAGTGTGGTTTAATGGGTAATCCCAATCAGAATCCAACAAGCAGGGGTCAAAACCAGAAATCAATCCAAAACAAACAAACACTAGGGATAGGAACAGGAACAGGAACAGGAATGGAACTAGAAACAGGAACTCGGAGGACGAGGAAACTCGGAAGGCGAAGAAACTGGGTGACGGAAAGAAAGGACTCCATCCAGACAAACAGAAAATAACGGTTAATATAGGCAGGGTAATGACTAATAAGTGAAGGCACCTGGTGCAATTAACAGGAGTACAATTACTGTGATGAAGGGACAAGGCTTTGTGGGAATTGTATTGCCTACGGTGAGGTGCCTAAGGGGAAGTGAGACCACTAGTGGACACCCAGGGAAACAAAGACCAGACAGCGTGACAGTTAGACACTGGGTCACAAGTAACTTTAATGTGGCAGAGTATGCTGGAAGAGACTTTTCCTAGCTATAGATTGGGTGATACCCCTCTGTTGACCCTGAGAGCTGCATATGGTCTAGAAATCCCTTATGTGGGGTCCACATTATTGGACTTTGAAGTGGCAGGCATCCAACTTACCTATCATCCCCCATTTTTTGGCATGAAGACAGAAATGACATACCCAAAATAAAAATATTTCTGCTCATGATTCTTTCTTACTAGATACATAATCAACATTTGTTCACAAATATGACACTTCAAAGTTTACTGTTCAGGAATCAGAATCACTCAGACTGTTATGATAATAGAGATATAAAAGCTCAAACATAAAAACAAAAATAAAAATATTAAAAACATATTTTTAAAATGTTTTTAGAGAAGGCTAATCTGACTGATTTATGGCACTTTTCATCTCTGTAAGATCTCGCATGTAAACATTCCTGTGCTCTCTATATGTGTGTTAGCTTTAAAAACTCACCGATTCATGATTCTATTGTTCTCACCAAACGAGCCTTTCACACCTCCGCCAGGTATGACACATTATCCGCATTATTCTTTTGCTTTTATTCCACCTTTATTAGCATTTTGTTGTGGTATTTCAAGCTTTACAGTCCATTAAGCTGCTATCTCACTTCAGTCTCAGTATGCATTTAGCCCTTATTTATCAAAAGTCTTACTATAAAAATACAACAAAACATTTTCTTACGACCTTACTTGAATTATTGTGACAGAAATGCATTATGAAGAAGAAATGCACCTGCTATTAGTAGCATTAGAGCTAACGTTAGCATCAAGGCACATCAGATATTTTATGAAATTTATTAGTACACTTTTACTCAAAACTCACTTTACACCCCGATTGAGTGTTTGTAATAACATCCTTTTGCGATCACGGGTGGAATTTGGTCGTTTACTGTTAGAAAAATATGCTATTTATAGCCTTTTACATCGCTGCACAAGTTAGCATTTCAGATGTACATTTTTGATTTTTTTTTTTATATATAAAAATGCCCCAGATCTCAAGAAATTCTCATACCAAGCTTTAACATCATAATCGCGGGTTTATTATTCTGATATTTTGTGTGTACAGAGGTGTATCAGTGTTGTTATGGGCAGATAACAACCAGGAATTATACAGAAAGCATGTGACAGGATGTGGCGGTGTCCGGTTATGACACTCTTAAGATTGACAAGGTGAAGGACCAATCAGAGTCTGTCTGACACACAGCATGAGCACTGAGGAGCAAACACACAGAGACAGTGCTGGGAGAGGCTGTTTATCATCAGATAGTGTAAATCAGTGGAAAATTAGTAGCAAAAAGGGTTACTATTTGTGGTTCCTGCGGAAATGCAGCGAATTCATGGATATTTATAATTTGATTCCAACTTCAATTAATGAACTAGTACTTTTTGCAATGAAGCGTGGTATCTTGGTCCATTAGAACTAGGCATGGACACTTCCTTTGGTGTTCGGTGTTGCCGCCTCTCATAGTCTGCATGCCAAAATAATTTCTAGATCCACCACTGATGCCTTCTAGGAAAGCAGTTAGCTGTTGAAGTATTATTTATAGAAAGGGGAAGGTTAGATATTGTTTTGACATTATTTAGCATGCAGACTTGGTGCTGGTTTGGAGATGGTCTCTCTGTTTTTAAAATGTTTTAAAAAGAATGCGAGAGTTAGACGAATTGTTAATTTTGTTATGGTAGTATGTCATTTTAGCAGTGGAGACATTAGTTTATGTCATGATTATTTATTTAACGGTATAAACTCAATAAAATGTCAAATGTATGTTTTTAAATAATACCTTCTGCATTTCTCACAATGCAAATTTGTAAAACAATATAATAAAATTAATGTTTTTATTGATGATACACATTGTGGTGAGATTTCTTTGTTGCCATATGATTAAGCTCTGTCATTTTACAGCTAATCACTCCATTAACCAATAACCTGATTATAAGGAATTTTGTATACATTTTATTGAAATATAAATCCTTGCAAAAATGTGGTAGCTTTAAGTTTGTTTCACAGATTTAATTCCCAGAATTTTACTAAAAAGATATCACCATGTATTTCTAACAATGATTAAATAAAAGAGTTCACAGCTTACATTCTAAAGGTTCCCATTGCTTTTTATATTTCAGACCACATATATTTACTTTACATTTATTTATTTATTTAGCAGACGCTTTTATTCAAAGCGACTTACAAATGAGGACAGTGGAAGCAATCAAAAACAACAAAAGAGCAATGATATATAAGTGCTATAACAAGTCTCAGTTAGCTTAACACCGTACATGTAGCAAGGGATTTTAAGTAATATAATAAATAAAAAGAAAATAGAAAAGAAAAAGAATAGAGCAAGCTAGTATATATATTTATACACACACAATTGCATAACAAATGAAAAGAAAATAGAATACAAAAAGTTTAGAAAGGTAGTGTTTTTAAGAATAGAATTAGAATAGTGAGTGTTAAAGTTAGAGGGTCAAATAAAGATGGAAGAGATGTGTTTTAAGCCGATTCTTGAAGATGGCTAAGGACTCAGCTGCTCGGATTGAGTTTTATATATATACATATATAAAACAAAAGCCTTTAATTATTACCAGAGGTATGTTAACATTATTAAACTTTTTTTTTACATTGTTTTTGTAAACCAGTGGTTCTCTACCAGGGCACTAGTACCTACTAGGGGGCCTCAGCACACTTCCAAGAGTGCCTCATGATGGATGAAGAGGAACGTTAAGGTCGATGGCAATTGCCGTCTTCGTCAAGCCAAAGGCTTGCACCATACTTCTGTAATTTGATGGTACGATTGGCAGTCACGATAAAAGACCGGTCGCTGGGGATATGGAAATTTAGGCAGATGACCTCACTGCACATTTTATTATCATTTTCATCCTCCACAAGGACAGAGGCATAGATGGTGCCTTCACCGGCAAAGTTACATGTCTCGTTCTCTGGCAGGTGAATGTAACGGATCCGGGAGTCTGGTTTAAAAACCATCTTCACATCGGTGGAAATCTTCCCTGATATGGATTTTTCAGTTTTTGATGCTGTACCATCTATCCCTACTCCCACATTTATCACCATTTCTTCCAGCCTCATTTTATCCACTCCGTAGAAAATCCGAAGATGCTTCCCGGTTGCGTTGGCCACGTGGGTATTTGAGCGTGAAGTCTCACTTCCCATGTTTTTAAATTGAAGTTCGGAAGATCTGATTTTTTATAGAAAGAAACTATGTAATATTTACATATATGCAGAACACCAAAAGGTTGTTTTTATTCAAATCTTTTCAATCTTGGTACTTTTTTGTAATTCTGTGGCAGGACTAGAACTATCAATTATAGATATTTGTCTATATGAATTCTGGTCTGTGATTGGTTCAGAGGCAATCAATTGTTATATTGTCTTAACATCAGATCATCTTTTGGCAATATACATTTCTAAATACAGGCACCATTATAATTGACAAACCCAACCAACTAATCACCAAGTATAGAAGCAATTGTGTTATTTAAGTTAATCTTTGATGGTATTTTATAGGTGTAAAGATGTAAAAGTAAAGAGAAAATTTAAAGAAACTGTCCATTGTGCTGCTTTTACATACAGTATCAAATATCACTAGCTCTATAATTAAGAATATCAAATAAATGCTTACTGCAGAGATGAGAGACAATAGCTGTTGTATATTCAGTTCAGGAGCCAAATGTTTCCTATTAACCGTTGGTTCAACAGGTGACTGGCAGTCAGTGTGTGCAGTAATCCACAAAAAGCAGCTTCAAAACTTTATATAGCTAACGTAGGACTAAGAGTATCTGCTTGTAAATCATTACGCCCACAGCAAATGATGTATTTTTCACTGATCTGTTGTAACCTGACAAAGTGCACAAAGAAATAGCAAGAGCAGCATGATATAATTGCACAAAGAAATAGCACCAGCAGCATAATTCCAGTAAACAAAGAAATAGCAACAGCAGCATGATTTCATTGCACAATCATGTTACACAATAATGAAAAAGAAGAGTTCTTGACAAAGAGATTATTTGATGCTCAAACTAGAAAATTAAATTGCTAGTGAAACTCCAAGCATGGTCGAGTCAATGACCGCTTTCAGGCCAGGCACTCTCTGGTCCTTCCAGTGGCCGTTTGTTCAGATAAGAGGATGAAAAGGTTTTATCCTTTGCATAGTATCATGTCATTCATGGACATGTACATCTTACATCATTATTAAACTCTAATAGGCTACAACAACAGCAAAAAAAGACATTTCAAACAACGGTTTAGCAATTAAATAGTCTTTTATATTAATATGTTTATTTTCTGTATACAAAAAAAAAAGATTTGTACCAAAAGTGATTACAAATAAATATTTACTGCAGAGCTAAGAGAAAATAGCTGTTGCATATTCAGTTCAGGAGCCAAATGTTTCCTATTAACTGTTGGTTCAACAGGGGACTGGCAGTCAGTGTGTGCAGTAATCCGCTTCAAAACTTTATATAGCTAACATAGAACTAAGAGTACCTGCTGGAAAAGCCTTACGCCCACAGCAGATGACGTATTTTTTCTATGTGCACAGTTTGTGTTTTTACTTATTTCATGAGAGTGAAAATATGTGGCACACCCTTAAAAGTAAGACAACAACAGCATGATACCATTGCAAAAAGAAATAGCAATAGCAGCATGCAGTGTGCAGGGAGGCCCTATTCAAATTTTCTATTCAATTCAAGTTTATTTGTATAGCACTTGTTACGATACAAATCGTTACAAAGCAACTTTACAGAACATTGTAGTGCATATGAAAAATTTATACAAGACATAGTTAACCAGACGATGAACACTATTAACAGCAATTATAATGTGATTGCATAGTAAGTAGCAATAATTGTTAGTTCTGTTGTTGATTCAGGGTTAGCATCATCTGGGGTCCTCTGAGGGTCAGCATCATCTCTTCTCAGGTGTTCTGGATCCAGACTGGAGCTTGTGTAAATCCTAGTTACCACGGGATGAAGATCCAGCAGAAACAGAGAAACAAATAGAGACATCATTAATATAGCTGCTGATTCAACAAAGTAAAATTAATTAGTTTAACCCAAGCTAAAGAATAAGAATGCACATTTGATCAGATGCAACTGCAGTCGTAATTTAAGAGATACATTATTCGAATGATTGGAGAAATAGATGCGTTTTTAATCTAGATTTAAACAGAGAGAGTGTGTCTGAACCCCGAACATTATCAGGAAGGCTATTCCAGAGTTTGGGAGCCAAATGTGAAATAGATTCACCTCCTTTAATGGACTTTGCTATCCTAGGAACTACCAAAAGTCCAGCGTTTTGTGACCTTAGGGTGCGTGATGGATTGTAGCGTGGTATAAGTCTAGTTAGATACGCAGGAGCTAAACCATTTAGGGCCTTATAGGTAAGTAATGATAATTTGTAACTGATACAGAACTTAATAGGTAACCAGTGCAGAGACTGTAAAATTGGGGTAATATGATCATATTTTCTGCATTTTGGACTACCTGTAGCTTGTTTGTTGAAGAAGCAGGACAACCACCTAGAAGAGCATTACAATAGTCCAGTCTAGAGGTCATGAATGCACGAACTAGCTTTTCTGCATCAGAAACAGATAACATGTTTCGTAGCTTGGCTATGTTTCTAAGATGGAAGAATGCAGTTTTTGTAACATGGGAAATATGATTTTCAAAAGACAAGTTGCTGTCTAATATAACACCCAGATTTCTGACTGTAGAGGAAGTAACAGTACATCCGTCTAGTTACAAACTGTAGTCTACTATTCTGTGTAGTGTTTTTTGGTCAAATAATTAATATCGCTGTCTTATCTGAATTTAATAGAAGAAGATTATTGGTCATCCAATCTTTTACATTTTTAACATACTCTGTTATCTTAGATAATTTATAAGTTTCATCTGGTCTCGTTGAGATATATAGCTGAGTATCATCAGCATAACAGTGGAAGCTAATTCCATATTTTCTAATAATATTACCAAGGGGCAACATGTATATTGAAAATAGAAGGGGACCTAGGACGGATCCTTGTGGCACTCCATATTTTACTGGTGTTGGATTAGATGACTTCCCATTTAAATAAACACAATGGTAGCGATCGGACAGGTAGGATCTGAACCATCTTAGAGCCTGCCCTTGAATACCTGTATAGTTTTGTAATCGATCTATGAGTATGTCATGATCTATGGTGTCGTACGCAGCACTAAGATCAAGACTAAAAATGAGATGCAGCCTTGATCTGACGCAAGGAGCAGGTCATTTGTAATTTTAACAAGTGCAGTTTCTGTGCTATGGTGGGGCCTGAAACCTGACTAAAACTCTTCATACAGATCATTTTTGTGCAGGAAGGTGCTCAATTGAGCAGACGCAACTTTTTCTAAAATTTTAAACATAAATGGAAGATTTGAAATAGGCTTATAATTTGCCAGTTCACTAGGATCTAGTTTTGGTTTCTTAATAAGACACCTAATAACCGCCAGCTTAAATGATTTTGGGACATGACCTAAAAGATAACGAGTCAAGTCAAGTCACCTTTATTTTTTTATTGCGGTTTAAACAAAATACATTGCGCCAAAGCAACTGAACAACATTCATTAGCAAAACAGTGTATCAATAATGCAAAATGACAGTTAAAGGCAGTTAATCACTGAATTCAGTGATGTCATCTCTGTTCAGTTTAAATAGTGCCTGTGCATTTATTTGCAATCAAGTCAATGATATCGCTGTAGATGAAGTGACCCCAACTAAGCAAGCCAGAGGTGACAGCGGCAAGGAACCGAAACTCCATCGGTGACAGAATGGAGAAAAAAACCTTGGGAGAAACCAGGCTCAGTTGGGGTCAGTTCTCCTCTGACCAGACGAAACCAGTAGTTCAATTCCAGACTGCAGCAAAGTCAGATTGTGCAGAAGAATCATTTGTTTCCTGTGGTCTTGTCCTGGTGGTCCTCTGAGACAAGGTCTTTACAGGGGATCTGTATCTGGGGCTCTAGTTGTCCTGGTCTCCGCTGTCTTTCAGGGCAGTAGAGGTCCTTTCTAGGTGCTGATCCACCATCTGGTCTGGATAAGTACTGGATGCGGGTGACCGCAGTGACCCTCTGATCTGGACACAGACTGGATCTGGTGGCCACGGTGACCTCGGAACAAGAGAGGAACAGACAAATATTAGCGTAGATGCCATTCTTCTAATGATGTAGCAAGTACCTGCCTCTCCTCCAGGTCACAAATCTGCTTCTTCACGGCTTCGAGCTGCAATGCAATCAAAGGTAGACATTCATCGGTCATTAAAGCAAGTAACTGTGAGTAAAGTAATGGTAATGTGTGTGAATAGAGTATTAGCAATGCAAGCGCGGTTAGCAGCAACCATGCTGCTGATGCTAAAGGGCTATAAGCTAATAGTGGACCCGGGAGATCAAAATAAAACTAGTGATAACGAGGTGCTCTGATTGTTTCTTTTTTTTTTTTTAAATACAACAGAGGATATATTCACACGTTATATAAACAGAAATGATGGTGTATAACATGTATTTTTGACGTGACACCAAATACCTCACTGAGTGTTCAATTAAATAATTTTTGGTTTTACATTATTTTACTACAAATTATACACCATCAACAGACCTGAACATTAGTTGTATTTTGATAATAACATCAATGTTACTGACACATAAATTGACTAACAAATTCATTAATTATTTAGCATTATTCTGGTATGTGCCATTTTGAGGTTTTACTTTTGATATATTGGTTATGTTAATAATTTCACTTAACACTCAACCCAACACCCAACACTGATATGGTTCTCATAGTTGTCCAGTTGGCCAAGTCATGTCAACCATAACATGTGCGAATACATTAGCTAAGGAGATGAGATGCATCGTGTTGGTCAAGAGAAGGTTGTGTAAGTGTATGAACAATGCTGGTGCATTTTGAAACATTTTAAATTGGGCAGTCACTAACAATTATTTTGTTAAATGAGTAATCTACAGATTATATTTTATATGCAATAAAGGTAGACTTAAATGAACATTGCTTAAACTGTAATTCTTTAAAAATAGACTTAAAATATCTATAATGATGAGGAAATAATAATTGGTTTAAATAAAACATAAAAAGTGAGCAATCATATGGTTTAATTGAACATTAATGTTAAAATAAATAAAGGAATGTACATCTAAACAATTTATGTACATTATGTGTTATTAAAATGCCTACAGACGGCGCAAGCAGCCCAGAGATTGCCACAGGTTGCATATTTAGATCTGTATGGATGCAATATTCTTTGTTGGTGTTACAATATTTTTTATAAATGTTTTCAATATTGCACTTTTCATCCACAGATGAACTTTATAATTAACCCAGACTCTTAGCATATGCAGAGATGAGTTTGTTGACTGATGCAAGATAAGTACTCCACATAACAGTGAAGCACAGTGCACATTATTGGAAACAGATAATGGTACCACTCAGAATAAAATAAGGCAAGCTTTGTAAAATGTTTATGCACAAACTATGCTGATATCGTGAGACACTTTCACTTAGACAAGAAATATCCACACATTGTAATATTGAGAAGCACAAGATCTCATCTGAGGATTCCCTGAATTGACTTTTTTTGTGAACTGAAAATGAACAGTACCAATGTGTTAAAGGAGTAGGGATCTTTATGTTGTTCAAATTTGATTTATTTTATTAATTTTTTAACATAATGTATGGAGAATCTTTTCCATGTCCCTTAAAAATATTACTTTTGGCCTGTAGGATAAACACAAAAGTATTCACAAAAAGTTTGGAATCTTCTGAAACCATTAACATTTAGAATACAACTCATATTTTTCTATTTCATGGTGTCTCTTTTCCAGTCCATCTATTTATGTTTCGTCTTGTTGTCTATTTTTGTAATTGTCATTATTTCAAGCGACTGTTTGTACTGCTTGCTCATTTTCAGAAATAAAATTACCAAGAGTAATGATGTATCGGCATTGCTTTTTGTTGTTGCAAAGAGTTGTTTATAATGTCTTAAATTCATTACATCTCTTGATACTGTTGCACCACTTAATACTAAAAAGTTAACTACAAAAAAGAAAATTCCTTGGAAGACAAATCAGACTATGAAACTTAAAAGAGACTGTAGAAGTGCTGAACGAAGATGGCGTAAAACTAAATTAGAAGTTCACTTAAATAAATTCATTGAAAATCTTAAGACTTATAATAAAGAAATTCATATAACGCGCCAAGCTTATTTTGCAAACCTTATAAATGCAAACATTAATAACCCTGATTATTATTTAACACAATAGACTCACTAATAAATCATAAAATTGATAGCTCTGAGTTACTAAACGGGAAATGTGAAGAGTTCGCTGGCTACTTCAGAGATAAAAATATAAATATTAGATCAGAAATCTGTTCAATACATAATAATAAGTCAGTTATGTTCCCTTCATTATGAAGTGTAGAGAATATTATCAAAATGGAAAGTTTTACTTTGGTTGATGTTGAGACACTAAGAAAGGTTGTAACTGACTTGAGACCATCTACTTGCTCCTTTGATCCTATTCCTACCTTTCTTTTTAAAAGTATATTTGATTCTATATCTATTGATATCCTTGAGATAGTCAATCACTCCCTGCAGCTTGGCATTTTCCCTTCTGACCTTAAATCTGCCCTAGTAAAACCTGTGCACAAAAAAGGGAGTTTAGATATTTTAACTCCTAGTAGTTATAGACCCATTTCAAATCTTACATTTTTAAGTAAAATACTAGAGAAAATTGTTTTTAATCAGTTGAGTACATTTTTAAATGTTTAGAAAATATCATAGTACAGAGACCGCACTTATTAAAGTAGTAAATGATATAAACATAAACCTTGACAGAAATTGGCCTTCAGTTCTGGTGCTTCTTGACTTGAGTGCAGCATTTGACACAATAGATCACCAGATTCTTTTAAATAGATTAAGTGACTTTGTTGGTCTATCTGGAACAGTTTTAAATTGGTTTTTATCATATCTTAGTGAAAGAACATTTGTAGTATCCATTAACAATACCTTGTCTGAACATTATAAAGTACCATGTGGGGTTCCTCAGGGATCAGTTTTAGGACCACTACCTTTTAATCTATATATGTTACCTCTTGGTCAACTCATCAGGAGGCATGGTATCTCTTTTCTTAGTTATGCAGATGACACACAGTTGTATGTAGCTGTGTCTCCAGATAACCCTGTACAAATTGATTCCCTAGTAAATTGCATTACAGACATGATTGGATGTCACAAAACTTCTTACAACTTAACCAAGATAAAACAGAAGTTTTGCTTATAAAAACGCAGAGAGAGAAATTGATCCCTAAACTAAATGTACTCGAATTAAACCCAAGCCAAGTGGCAAAAAACTTAGGAGTTGTCTTTGATTCTGATTTTAATTTTAAAGCTCATGTACGCAATATTACTAAAACAGCATTTTATCATCTCAAGAACATTACTAAAGTAAGATCATTTCTCTCTCAGAGCAATACATTGACTATTGTAATGCCCTTTTTACAGGTCTACCAAAGAATACAATTAACCAATTACAATTAATCCAAAACACAGCTGCTCGAACATTGACAAAAGTAAAAAAAAAAAAAAAAATCATATTACACCAGTATTAAAGTCATTACACTGGTTACCTATTAGATTTCGAATTGATTTTAAAAATCTTTTATTAGTTTATAAGGCATTGCACGGACTTGCTCCCGACTATCTTTCAAATATTACAGTATATGAACCGAGAAGGACTCTAAGATCTTCAGATTCTTTTCTTTTAAATGTATCTTATAGTAGAACTAAAAAATTTGGTAATGCTGCTTTTAGCTGTTATGCTCACCTCTGGAACAACCTTCCAGAGAACATAAGATGTGCTGAAAACATTAATAGCGTTAAATCTAAATTAAAAACATATCTTTTTAGTCAGGCCTTCCTATAAAATCTTATGAAACCTTTTTATATTGTGCTTTGCTTTGTTGTAATGATGTATTTTTATTTATTTTTATTCATATTTTGATTTTTATAAATTCAATTTTTATCATGTATCTTAATGGGTCTATTTTACTTTTTAATTGTTCTTTTAATTTTATTAATTGCTGTTTCTATTGTTTCCTTGTCAAGCACTTTGAATTGCATTAACTTGTTTAGAAAAGTGCTATATAAATAAAATTTGCTTGCTTGCTGATTACTAAGCAACTCATTTGAAGTTTTAGGTTGTCACAATACTGGCTACATTTTTATCCAACATTTAATTTGAAGACTTAAAAAAAAGGCATGAGTCTGCTGAAGCTGTCAAACAAGGCATATATTGGGAGCCTTAGAATCAGTGCACATGTTTGCCTCCGGATAAATCCTCTTCTCTCCGTTTACTTGGTAATGTAGAAATGCCAGTGTAGGCACTGAATCAAACCCAAGTGGAGGAATTATATCTGTGTCTGTGACAAACATCAACAGATCATCAAATGTCACTTTTGACTTCTCCTTCTAGAGTCAGCACCGCATCTCCACCTAAAATTAAAGAAAAATAAAAAAGTGAGGGGGCTGAGGTGGTTGGGTAATTAAGAAACTGCTTGAAATAAAGCAGGACTGGCCATTTCTCCCCTATTGGAAAGTATGTCTGAGTGAGATGGTTGCTGCATCCCAGTTCTCCTTCTTAAACTACACCTTAACACTAACAGTATGTGCTTTTAGGTGAAGAATTTTAAAATCTGTAGCAAAACCAAATACAAGCTTTAGGACATGCTGCAACAGCAATCGTCTTGAGGACATTCTGTTTAGTCACATGCACCCTGTAACCATAAATCTTGTAACAGTTAACATACTTCACATTTAATTCAGTATAATCTAATATATAGTTTAATATAATTGAACAGCTTGCAGACAACACACAATCCCTTCAGTTTGAACTTGAATAGTCAGTGCACAATACCTGTCTGGGCGAGTATACACACGCAAACTTGAGGAAAAATCTCTGATGTGTTAACATTATATTCGATCCATGCATATGGTGATGATATGCTGCCTCCAGTCATTAATGTTAAACAAACAATAAAAGATAAAAGTTAATCACTGCTTTTGAGTGACCAATTTGTTGCTTAAATTGGTTAATTTGTAATAAATAAACTAAATATTAAGGAGTGATTTTTACATTTCATGGTTCCATTAGTTTTTAATTTACAGAACTGAACAGGCATTATTTTCTTATAATTGTTCTACTATTTGTAGAACAACTTTGTTTTAATAAACTGAAATGAACAAAAGCTACATTACACACCCTCCTTTGTAACTGTGACTATGTCAGACAAACAATTCTGCTCTTACACTACACCATTTTCTCCCACAGTTAAAAATACATTGTCAGCGTGTTGCTAGTTTCCTCTTTGTTCCACAGACAAGACAGAGCAGGGCCCTGTTTTAGAAACAAGTTTACTAAATAAGCCAGGCTTATCTGACTTATTGCCAGTTGATTTGGTTCAAAATAAGCCAGACTAAAATAAGCCTGGCTTATTTGGTAAACTTGTTTCATGAAAGGTTACTACTGGAATGAAACAAGGTCTCAGGGTTGTTGTTTTTTTTTTTTTTTTAAACAAATACAGTTTTGTGTCTCTTTAATGTGTTGTGACAGATCACTGTATTGTCTTACTCAATGACATGAACCGATCGTCTTAAAGCACAGAAAAAACGTTAGAATCTATTTTATTTCAACCACGGACAGATGTGTACACAGTGTTTCAGGTTTAAGCATGCGGATGGTCGACGACTGACCAAGGTGGAGCCAGAGGGATGAGGGAGCCCGGTGGAGCAGGTGGGATGCCAGGCCACAGTGGAGACGAGGGAGCTAAGAACCGAAGCGGAGCCGCTGGGTCAAAGGACTGAGGAGGAGTCCATGGCTCAGAGGCTGGAGGCGGAGACAGGGAATTCACACGCCAAGGCGGGTGAGCTGCGGGACTGACTGGCACCAGCAGAGATGAGGTCGAGGAACTGGCTGGTCTAGGAGGAGATGAGAGAGGAAGGATGGGAGGAAACACAGGTGGATCAGGGCTTGACAGAGCCAGCAGAGAGAAAGGAGATATGGAGCTGGATTGAGCCAGCGGAAGTGGAGCAGGGGAACTGGCAGCACGTATGCATAATCTTTTCCTGACTGGGATTTATAAAGGGATTTTTGTGCAGGTTCTGGTGTAAAACTTTTGTGCGTATGGACACTTTTACGTACGCACTACGCAAGGACCCAGAGATTCCTTGACACGTCTGTGTGTGGTGCTCTTGATGTCTTGACCCCAGCCTCAGTGCAATCCTTGTGAAGTTCACTCAGATTCTTGAATCAAGTTTGCCTGACAATCCTCATAATGCTGCGGTTAGGGTGAGTGCTTTACTGTCAGGAGCTGGTGCCACCTTCTGTAGAATTTAATGACACTACTACAGTGGTTCTCGAAGTCAGAAAAGTCATAACCGTTATGCTCACATATTAAGCTCCTTCGTGATCTGAGACACCACACCAATGTTGACATGGACCTACAAATTCTTACAAAGCTGTGTGTGATGGCAGCTCAAATCATTCAAGTTTCAAGAAGTCCCCTGAAGGAGGAGTTCAGGTGCATTATTGATGACCATGAAGATGGCAGAATGATAAAAGACAATTAAATCACCGCTGCTGAGATGACACACTAGCTATCTGCCTGAGATCATAGCTGTCTTACACGGTCCAAGACGTGTCCCTGTTGAGAGAGCAGAAACGGGACCTGAACTATAAATTCCCCCGGATCTCGCTGGAGGGCGCTCTCTCTCTCTCTCTTTCTGCTCTCACTCTCTCTCTTCTGCTCTCTCTCTCTCTTCTGCTCTCTCTCTCTCTCTCTCTTTCTCTGCTCTCTCTCTCTCTTCCTCTTTCTCTCTTTCTGCTCTCACTCTCTCTCTTCTGCTCTCTCTCTCTCTCTCTCTTTCTCTGCTCTCTCTCTCTCTTCCTCTTTCTCTCTTTCTGCTCTCTCTCTCTCTTCTGCTCTCTCTCTCTCTCTCTCTTTCTCTGCTCTCTCTCTCTCTTCCTCTTTCTCTCTTTCTGCTCTCACTCTCTCTCTTCTGCTCTCTCTCTCTCTCTCTCTGTTCTCTCTGCTCTCTCTCTCTCTCTCTCTCTCTCTCTCTTTCTGCATTAAGTACACCAAAATTATAATTATAGTTAAATAAAATAAAATAAAACATAATAATATAAGATTAATAAATAAAGTAAAAAAAATGATTATAATGCCGAAATCATGTACATAAAACACACAAAAACTAAAATAAACTAACACTGAACTTGGAATTTAACATTATATACATGTGTGTAGGTCTGATGGGGTGTTAGGCTGTGAGTGTGTGTGTGTGTGTGTGTGATTGGGTGTGTTAGGCTGTGAGTGTGTGTGTGTGTGTGTGTGATTGGGTGTGTTGGGCTGTGAGTGTGTGTGTGTGTGTGTGATTGGGTGTGTTGGGCTGTGAGTGTGTGTGTGTGTGTGTGACTGGGTGTGTTAGGCTGTGAGTGTGTGTGTGTGTGTGTGTGATTGGGTGTGTTAGGCTGTGAGTGTGTGTGTGTGTGTGTGTGTGATTGGGTGTGTCAGGCTGTGAGTGTGTGTGTGTTCATTGGGTGTTTGCTGCTCTGCTCGTCCCTCAGGATGTGGAGAGATGCTACAAATCTTGCTGCTAAATTGGAGCATTTGGCTTCTTCGCCAAGGATGAATCTTAGTTTTTGGGTTGGATTACAGGTGTTAAATTGGGGAAATATCTTATTCATTTTGGGGTAATATTGGTCTCTGATGTGTTGGTATTTGGGGCATTCTGTGAGGAAGTGCAGCTCGGTCTCCGGCACTCCCAGAATGCAGTGCGAGCAGAGTCTGTCCTCCCGGGAGAGCCAGGTCTGTCTCGATGGCCAGGCTGTGCTCGCTGAGTCTGTACATCGTCAGGGTTTTCCTGAGCTTCACATCATTCACTGTGCTCAGGTAGCTTGCAACAGTGTCCTCTCGATTTAGTGCCGTATAACATTCCAGTTTGTGTTGGTTTTGAGTGGTGTTTGTCCAATGGGTGATGTACTTGTCTTGTTCTGTGTTGATAATGTGTGTGAGTGTGTGTGTGTGTGCTGAGGCGAGCTGATCTCTGCAGGAGAGAGCTCAGTCAGTCTCAGCACCAGCTGGCACAGGGGACTCCTCGTTACGCTCAGCTCTTGCTGTTTGAGGGCTTTATAATGGTACGTGTTGGGGTCGCTTGTTTTCAGGTGTTTCCAGAATTTGATGGCTCGTTTTTGGATGTTTAGGAGGAGAGGGTATTGGCCTAATTCTGCCCTGCATCCGTTGTTTGGTGTTTTTCTTTGGACTTTGAGTATTCTTTTACAGAAATCTAATTGTAGAGTTTCAATCGGATGTTTTTCCCAATTTAAAAAATCTAATTTTATAGAAGGACCCCACACTTCACTGCCATATAAAACAATTGGTTCAATTATTGATTTGAAAAGTTTGAGCCAAATTTGGATTGGGATGTCAATTTTGATTGATCGTTTTATGGCATAGAAAGCCCTCTGAGCTTTCTCTTTGAGTTCATTCACAGCCAAAGTAAAGTTACCAGTTGGAGTTATTTTCAGGCCGAGGTAGGTGTATGCTTTTGTGCTCTCAATGGTTCTGTGTGAGAGTGTGAATGTGTGTGTTGGTCCCTGAGATCTGGAGCGTTTCTGGAACATCATGACTCTAGTCTTCTGGAGGTTGACAGTCAGGGCCCAGGACTGACAGTAATCCTCCAGCAGGTCCAGGCCGTCCTGAAGCCCCTCTTTAGTGGGCGACAGGAGGACCAGGTCGTCTGCGTAGAGTAGACACTTGATCTCCGTGTCGTGGAGAGTGAGACCTTGAAAGGGAGCATGTTCTAACATATTGGCCAATTGGTTGATGTAAATGTTGAAGAGGGTGGGGCTTAAACTGCATCCCTGTCTCACTCCGCGCCCCTGGGGGAAAAATTTGGTTCTTTGGTTTCCAATTTTGACAGCGCATTGGCTGGCTGTGTACATCGATTTGATCAAATCATAGAATTTCCCCCCTACTCCACTGTCGATAAGCTTTAGGTATAATCCTTCATGCCAAATTGAATCAAATGCTTTCTTGAAATCAACGAAACAAGCAAAAATGTGTTCTTTGTTTTGATGTACATATTTGTCAATTAGTGTTTGTAATGTAAAAATGTGATCGGAAGTGCGACATTTTGGAAGAAATCCAATTTGGGATTTACTCAAGGCATTGTGCTTCATAAGGAAGTGTAAAAGTCTGGTGTTTAAGATGCTGCAGAGAACCTTCCCCAGGTTACTGTTCACACAGATGCCTCGGTAGTTGTTGGGGTCTAGTTTGTCTCCGCTCTTGTGGATGGGGCTGATGAGGCCCTTGTTCCAGATCTCAGGGAAGAACCCTACACACAGAACATCATTGAACAGTTTGAGCATGGCCAGTCTGAAGCTTTGGTCTGTGTGTTTCAGCATCTCGTTCAGGATGCTGTCTACACCACAGGCTTTCTTGGACTCAAGGACTCCTAATTTTTCTTCCAATTCTTTCATTGTTATGGGGAAATCTAAAGGGTTTTGGTTTGTTTTAATTGATCTTTCCAAATTGTCTAGTTTATTAATTATTTCATTTTGATTAGAATTTTGAATTTCAGTTGGGGTGTATAATTCCTGGAAGTGGTTTTTCCACTTCTCCCCATCTTGGATTGCCAGAACTTCTTGATTTGGTTTGTATAGCAATTTCCATTTATCCCAAAATTTTAAAAGAGTTTATAGATTTTTCAATTTCTTCAAACTGGCTTTGCAAAAACTGTGCTTTTTTCCGCCGGAGTGTGGCTTTATACTGTTTTAATGCCTCACAGTAAAGAAGTCGGAGGTCCGGATTATCTGGTTGTCTGTGTTTTTGATTTGATAAGTTTCTGAGGTTTTTTCTCAGAGCCTTACAGTCCAAATCAAACCATTTGTCAGTATCTAAATATTTTTTCTTTGGTTTAACGATTGCCAAATGACTTTTTTGTGCTGTTTTGTAGAATATATTGTTTAGGTCTTGTACTTCCTGATTGATGCCGAATTGGATTTTAGGGTATTCCTGTATTTGGAATGAATGTATGAGGGATTGTATTTCTGAAGATTCGACGGCAGTGCTGTAATTACTGGCACTGGTTTCTGTCCATTTGAAGGACATTATTTTGCTCATTTGATATGGGGTCCTAATTGGTTGGGGTGATGTTTCAGATTGCTTTATATAGAGGATGATTTGGCTGTGGTCTGAGAAAGGTTTCAGGGGTTTGACTGTGAATGCCCTCAGAGAGGAAAGGTCTAGATCTGTGATGGTGTAGTCTACAGTGCTGTTCCCCAGAGCTGAGCTGTAGGTGTATCGGCCAAGCGAGTCCCCTCGCAGTCTCCCGTTGACGATGTACAGAGCCAGTCCTCCGCAGAGCTGCAGCAGCTGCCGTCCGTGAGCGTTCACCGTTTCATCACAGTTTTGTCTGCTGGGGTGAGAAAGGTATAAGTGGTTATTGCCTGTGATGAATCTGCTACCGTGCGATTCGATGAAATCTAATTCTGCTCCTGTTCTGGCGTTTAGATCGCCCATAAGCAGCACATTTCCCTGGGCCTGGAAATGGCTGATTTCTCTCTCTATGTTCTGGAAAGTTTCCTCTTGGAAATACGGAGACTCGAGGGGTGGAATGTAAACTGCACAAAGGAAAACAGGCTTAGATGCTGATATCATTCCTTTTTGTATTTTTAGCCACAAGTGATGTTGTTCTTTTTTTATTAGTTCTATGGGCAGTTCAGATTTAATCCATATTATCATCCCTCCCGAGTCTCTCCCTTGTGTGACTGATGAGAGTTTGACGGATGGTAATATTATCTCTCTGTATCCTGAGGGACAGCTAGTGAACGCATCTCCTCTACACCAGGTTTCCTGTAAGATGATGACATCTAGGTCTTGTAGTTCTTTCATAAAATCAGAATGTCTACTTTTTAGGCCAAAGACTGAGGAGTTTAGACCTTGAATATTCCAAGTGATTTCATCGTAAACTTTTAAATTAATGTGTATGGTTTGTTTGTTATTTTGAGGAAAGAGAAATTATGCAACATTACTACAGATTAAAATTAGAAGAATGAAAGATGGGATACAGGGTTTTGGTAGGAACTCAAAACATCAACAATTCCATATTAAATGTACATTAATACCACAGAATATATAATTGTTTTTTTTTTTTTTTTACCACTGTCCACTGTGTGTTAGTAGGTGCGAGCAGATGATACTCAGCATGTGTTGGATGTTGTGGAGTTCAGCGTTAGGGTGGTGTGCTCCTCCGCTGACAGCTTGGGCGTAGCTCAGTCTGCCTGGCTGGGTCGGGCTCTGCTGTGGACGGGCTTCAGCTGCTGGAGCTGTGGGGCTGTTGTTGAGCGGTCTCTGTCTGTAGGGGTCCTGACTGTGTGCTGGAGCTCCGGGCGGTGGACCTCTGGGTGGTGGAGCTCTGGGTGGTGCTCCGGTGGGGGCTCTAGATGAGCTGTGGACTGGGATGTAGTTTGCTGGAGTGTGTCTTGTTGGATTGGCTGGGTTTGGGCTGGTTCTGCTCCACCTGGGGCTGGTCTGGTTGGTCCTGTATAGAGTGACATCTTTGAGTCTCTTTGCGAGGATATGTACCAGGTTCTTATATAGGTGGACATGGTCATATAGACATTCAGTGTCCAGGTCTGGATGGTGGGCCAAGTATATGTATCTCTCTCTCTCTCTCTCTTTCTGCTCTCTCTCTCACTCTCTCTCTCTCTGGTTTCCGTTTCCGGTTTCCGTTCTGAGAGTGTGAGACGGAGCTGAGCGCGCCGCGTTTTGCGGAGAGCATTGTTTGTTTCCCCCTTTTGCTTTTTCTTTACTTTACCCACCTAATTATTTTTGTCTTTCCCCTTGGTAATAATTTCTGGATAAGGACGAGTGTTTTGTCACGTACGCGCGGCTCAACGCCGCCAGTATGGCGAGCACTAATGTACCAACACCTGCTACCCTCTCACTCCGTAATGGGTGCAGGTGTGTACCGGACCCCGCGGTGTCTGTAGAAGACATGCTGCTAGTCTTTGGTGAAAAGATTGGTTTTGAGAACATCGTTTCGGCCTCAAGGATGAATAAAGCCGTAGTCGTATTTTTAAAATCAGAGGCACTGGTCAATGTTTTGACTGTGAGTGGCGTGTGGGTGAAAGAAACTTATGTTCCGGTAACCCCGCTTTCCGCACCAGCAACTAAAGTCACTATCTCGAATATCCCACCGTTTATATGCAATGATGCCATTCTAAAAGAATTACAGAGGTTCGGCAAGATCGCAAGTCCTGTTAAAGCGGTTCCTCTGCGATGTAAAAATGCCGCGCTAAAGCACGTCCTTTCCTTTAGGCGGCAGGTCTTTATGTTTCTAAACTCCCCTGAGCGGACTTTAGATGTCTCTTTCCGCGTCCCTTATGAAGCGAGTTCGTTTATGGTTTATGCCAGTACTTAAAAAATTGGAGGCCCATCGCAATTTTATGTTTTGAATACAAAGTTCTGTCAAAATGTTTGGCGAACAGACTAAACAATGTAATGCACGCAATCATTCACAAAGACCAGTCTTACTGTGTAAAAGAGAGATGTATTTTAGATAATCTACATTTAGTACGGGACATTTTTGATTTTGCTTTTAATAACAACATTAACCTTGTTTTTTTTATCATTAGATCAAGAAAAGGCCTTTGATCGTGTTGATCATGTTTTTCTTTTTGAAACCTTTAGGGCTTTTGGTTTTGGAGACAAGTTTATTTCTATGATTAGACTGCTGTACAATGACGCTACATGCATGATAAAAATTGCTGGTGGCCTCAGTGTCCCTGTTAAAGTTAACAGAGGTATTAGACAGGGTTGCCCCCTGTCTGGTCAACTTTACAGCATAGTCATAGAGCCTCTGCTGTGCAAGTTTAGAAGGAAGCTAACAGGTTTAAGAGTTAATGAACTAGAGGTTCAAAAACCTATTAAGCTTTCAGCATATGCTGATGATGTAACCGTTTTAATCAGAAATCAAAATGATGTCCTTCTCCTAGAAGAGGCTTTGCTGTGTTATGGCAAAGCCTCCTCAGCCAAGGTAAATTGGGGGAAAAGCAGTGCTCTATGGTGTGGTCAGCTTGGTCAAGGTCCTTTACTTCCAGGTGGTTTGCAGTGGGGTAAAACGGGTTTTAAATACCTAGGGGTGTTTTTAGGCACAGGAGACTATAGGAGACAGAACTGGGTGGGGCTAGTGGAGAAAGTGTGTGCGAGGTTGTCTCACTGGAAGTGGTTGCTACCCCAGCTGTCCTACAGGGGGAGAGTTCTAATCTGCAATAATCTGGTGGCCTCATCTCTCTGGCACAAAATGATGATCGTAGAGCCTCCTGAAGATCTGGTGAGGGAAATTCAACAGAAGCTGGTAGACTTTTTCTGGTCGGGACAGCACTGGCTGAAGGCACCTGTACTCTACCTGCCTATTCGGGAAGGAGGACAAGGACTTGTTGACATTAATTCTAGAATTAAAGCCTTCAGACTTCAGACTGTTCAGAGACTTTTATACGGGGAGGATGTATCCTGGGCTGAAGTAGCCTGTGCCCTTCTGAGGAGAGCTGGTAACATGGGATTAGACCGTCACCTATTTCTCATGGACACCAACAAGTTGAATCTGACTGGAATAACACCTTTCTACAGGACATGCTTAAGAGCCTGGTCGCCCTTCAAGATTTCAAGAGATTTTAATAGCACACAGAGACTTTGGCTAAAGGGAAGAACCACTGCTTTTTAACTCTACTATGGACCTAGATATCCTTAGGTCAGAATCCCTCATCAAAGTCTTGTGGTCTGCTAAGATCACTAAAGTTGGACATTTGATCACTGAGAGAGGATGGATATCTGCGGAAACCTTAGCACTAAAACTGGGCATGAGGTCAGTTAGAGTGGCAGGAAAACTGTTAACTCAAATCCGTGAGTCTTTACCATTGGATTTTAGACTCTCCTTGGAAACACCTGATGTGGACAGTCCTCCTTTCCCAGAGATGACTCTCTCGTTTGATACTGGAGAATGGCAGGAAACGGAGGGCAAATTGCTGTCTTTTAAACCCCCTGAACTGAGCTGTTTTGGTGACGCAGGAAAGAAGGCTCTTTATGGGTTGTGTGTCAAGGTGACACATTTTCACACTCTTGAAAACGTGAAGGAGTCTAAGTGGCAAGAGTTTTTTGGATTGGGCGTCTCCCCTAAAGGCTGCTGGAGGACCCTGTACAAACCCCCTATTGAGAAAAGGTCTGGAGACCTTCAATGGAGGATAGTGCATGGTATAATAGCTACAAACAGACACAGAGCACACCTAGATCCACTAGTAGGGGAAGAGTGTTCTTTTTGTGGGCTGCAAGAAACAATTTTTCACTTGTTTCTTAATTGTTCGAGACTCCAACCGCTGTTTTATCTATTAGAAGATTACTGTCAGTCTTTGGGGGAAGTTTTTACGCCTGTATGTTTTATCTATTGTCCCAAGTACAAAAGGAGCAACAAGCCAGTTCACGTTTTAACAAATTTTTTGTTTGGCCAGGCAAAAATGGCAATTTGGGTATCGCGCAAAAGGAAACTACTTGGCACAGGATCAACTGATGTTATCTCTATTTTTAGGGGATTATTGAAATCTCGTATCAATATTGAGTATGCCTATTACAAGCTTGTTGATGATATGGAAACTTTCAGTCTCAAATGGTGCATAAATCAGTGTGTCTGTGAAATTGACCCTGATGGCTGTTTACAAACTAATGTTTAAAGTGATGGGTGGTTTTATTTTTTTAAACCTTTTCTTAATAGATGTGTATATTTTTAAAATTCTTTTGTTTTTGTTTTCCTTTTTTTTTTCTTTTTTTTCTATTCTTACCCTCTTTTTTAACTGCTGGTTTCTGATTAAGTTTTGATGTTTTGTCTAATACTGTTGATAAATAAAGAGATTATAAAGTCGAAAAGTCTCTCTGCTCTCTCTCTCTCTTTCTGAATTAAGTACACCAAAATTATAATAATAGTTAAATAAAATAAAATAAAACATAATAATATAAGATTAATAAATAAAGTAAAAAAAGGATTATAATGCCGAAATCATGTACATAAAACACACAAAAACTAAAATAAACTAACACTGAACTTGGAATTTAACATTATATACATGTGTGTGTGTGTGTGTGTGTGTGTGTGATTGGGTGTGTCAGGCTGTGAGTGTGTGTGTGTGTGTGTGTGTGTGTGTTAGGCTGTGAGTGTGTGTGTGTGATTGGGTGTGTTAGGCTGTGAGTGTGTGTGTGTGTGATTGGGTGTGTTAGGCTGTGTGTGTGTGTGTGTGTGTGTGTGTGTGATTGGGTGTGTTAGGCTGTGTGTGTGTGTGTGTGTGTGATTGGGTGTGTTAGGCTGTGAGTGTGTGTGTGTGTGTGTGTCAGGCTGTGAGTGTGTGTGTGTGTGTGATTGGGTGTGTCAGGCTGTGAGTGTGTGTGTGTGTGTGTGTGTGATTGGGTGTGATTGGGTGTGTCAGGCTGTGAGTGTGTGTGTGTGTGTGTGTGTGTGTGTGTGTTAGGCTGTGAGTGTGTGTGTGTGATTGGGTGTGTTAGGCTGTGAGTGTGTGTGTGTGTGTGTGTGTGTGTGTGTGATTGGGTGTGTTAGGCTGTGAGTGTGTGTGTGTCTGTGTGTGTGTGTGTGTGTGTGTGATTGGGTGTGTCAGGCTGTGAGTGTGTGTGTGTGTGTGTGTGTTAGGCTGTGAGTGTGTGTGTGTGTGTGTGTGTGTGTTAGGCTGTGAGTGTGTGTGTGTGTGTGTGTGTGTGTGTGATTGGGTGTGTCAGGCTGTGAGTGTGTGTGTGTGATTGGGTGTGTGTTAGGCTGTGAGTGTGTGTGTGTGTGTGTGTGTGTGATTGGGTGTGTTAGGCTGTGAGTATCTGTCTGTGTGTGTGTGTGTGTGTGTGTGTGTGTGTGTGTGTGTGTGTGTGTGTGTGTGTGTGTGTGATTGGGTGTGTCAGGCTGTGAGTGTGTGTGTGTGTGTGTGTGTGTGTGATTGGGTGTGTGTTAGGCTGTGTGTGTGTGTGTGTGATTGGGTGTGTTAGGCTGTGAGTGTGTGTGTGTCTGTGTGTGTGTGATTGGGTGTGTCAGGCTGTGAGTGTGTGTGTGTGATTGGGTGTGTGTTAGGCTGTGAGTGTGTGTGTGTGTGTGTGTGATTGGGTGTGTTAGGCTGTGAGTGTGTGTGTGTCTGTGTGTGTGTGTGTGTGTGTGTGTGATTGGGTGTGTCAGGCTGTGAGTGTGTGTGTGTGTTAGGCTGTGAGTGTGTGTGTGTGTGTGTGTGTGTGTGTGTTAGGCTGTGAGTGTGTGTGTGTGTGTGTGTGATTGGGTGTGTTAGGCTGTGAGTGTGTGTGTGTGATTGGGCGTGTGTTAGGCTGTGAGTGTGTGTGTGTGTGTGTGTGTGTGTGTGTGATTGGGTGTGTTAGGCTGTGAGTGTGTGTGTGTGATTGGGTGTGTCAGGCTGTGAGTGTGTGTGTGTGTGTGTGTGTGTGTTAGGCTGTGAGTGTGTGTGTGTGTGTGTGTGTGATTGGGTGTGTTAGGCTGTGAGTGTGTGTGTGTGTGTGTGTGTGTGTGTGTGTGTTAGGCTGTGAGTGTGTGTGTGTGTGTGTGTGTGTGTGATTGGGTGTGTTAGGCTGTGAGTGTGTGTGTGTGTGTGTGTGTGATTGGGTGTGTCAGGCTGTGAGTGTGTGTGTGTGTGTGTGTGTGTGTGTGTGTGTGTGTGTGTGTGTGTGTTAGGCTGTGAGTGTGTGTGTGTGATTGGGTGTGTTAGGCTGTGAGTGTGTGTGTGTGATTGGGTGTGTTAGGCTGTGAGTGTGTGTGTGTGTGTGTGTGTGTGTGTGTGTGTGTGATTGGGTGTGTCAGGCTGTGTGTGTGTGTGTGTGTGTGTGTGTTAGGCTGTGAGTGTGTGTGTGATTGGGTGTGTTAGGCTGTGAGTGTGTGTGTGTGTGTGTGTGTGTGTGTGTGTGTGTGTGTGATTGGGTGTGTCAGGCTGTGTGTGTGTGTGTGTGTGTGTGTGTGTTAGGCTGTGAGTGTGTGTGTGTTCATTGGGTGTTTGCTGCTCTGCTCGTCCCTCAGGATGTGGAGAGATGCTACAAATCTTGCTGCTAAATTGGAGCATTTGGCTTCTTCGCCAAGGATGAATCTTAGTTTTTGGGTTGGATTACAGGTGTTAAATTGGGGAAATATCTTATTCATTTTGGGGTAATATTGGTCTCTGATGTGTTGGTATTTGGGGCATTCTGTGAGGAAGTGCAGCTCGGTCTCCGGCACTCCCAGAATGCAGTGCGAGCAGAGTCTGTCCTCCCGGGAGAGCCAGGTCTGTCTCGATGGCCAGGCTGTGCTCGCTGAGTCTGTACATCGTCAGGGTTTTCCTGAGCTTCACATCATTCACTGTGCTCAGGTAGCTTGCAACAGTGTATTCTCGATTTAGTGCCGTATAACATTCCAGTTTGTGTTGGTTTTGAGTGGTGTTTGTCCAATGGGTGATGTACTTGTCTTGTTCTGTGTTGATAATGTGTGTGAGTGTGTGTGTGTGCTGAGGCGAGCTGATCTCTGCAGGAGAGAGCTCAGTCAGTCTCAGCACCAGCTGGCACAGGGGACTCCTCGTTACACTCAGCTCTTGCTGTTTGAGGGCTTTATAATGGTACGTGTTGGGGTCGCTTGTTTTCAGGTGTTTCCAGAATTTGATGGCTCGTTTTTGGATGTTTAGCTCTCTCACTCTCTCTCTCTCTGCTCTCACTCTTTTTGATGCTAGCTGTGATCACTGTGCTGTGTCTCTCTTTGATGGGTCATGCTGGCTCCTGTGTGTTGAGCTGTAGTGAAACGGCTGTTAGATCTGGAGTCTTTAACACAGTGCTGTTAGCCACATGTGTCTGGAGAGCATTGTGTCTTGAACATCAGTGTTTCAGTGTTTGTTTGTAGGGCACTCACCGTAAGGGATATAAGTGTCTTATTTGTTTTTGTAGGCCATTCTACCATTATCCTCTTCTCCTGTTTTGGGGTAGATATGGAATGATTATATATTGTTCTATTTTGGTTTCTTTATTTTGATGCACAGGGAAGTTATTCCCGAAATGGGAAGTTAGAGTTGTTTGTCCATTTGCTCACCCCTGATAACTGGTTTTAGTTTCTTTTAATTCCTTTATTTCTTATGTGATATTGTTTGTACTCTAGCAAACTGGCACCGCACTAAAAGATTGATCAAAATCAGCTAAGAGAATAAAAGTGTTGGGTGTGGAGCGGGTCAGACGGTGACAGGCGTGGGTGTGTGCTAAAAGACACTTTCACACAGGACTAGGGATCTTCTTTTCAGTTAGTTCTAGTTAGTTCAGTTATGTCTGTTATTAACATATAGGTTGTTTATTAGTCCTTATAAAGCACTTATTCTTTATGACTATATTCTCTATAAAATCTGTTAAGTGTTATCGCTGTACAATCGTGATTTTATGCAAACATGTTTTACGTGGATATTGGAACAGGATTTGATTTTGTGTCGAATGAGAGACCCAACGTTGCTTTCAGTTCAGTTTGAGCCTAAATGAATTCATTTTGGTTATGGTTTATATTGCTATAAGTTCTGAAAGGCATATTTTTCATACTTTGTTCTTTTCTAAATACTGTTAATTGAAAGGATTAGTTGTGGAGTGAGGGGAACTAAAATAGCATAGCTACGTTTAGAGTTTATTAAGATGTCTGTAAACATTGTGTGTCAAAATGTGACTTATTATGTGCAACTTGTTTTTTTTTTCTCTAAAAAACATTTTTTTTTATATAAGTAGCATATTTTAACCATGCAGCAAACCTTTTTAAATATTTTAATAAATTACTGAAAATAAATAAATTACATTTTAAACTGTTTAACTGATTGTATTAATCAGTCAAAATTAGTTTAATATAGACAAATTATTATTAGGCTGAGCTACATTACTCAAGTATTTTCCAAGCAATTAACAGCATGTTTTTATCATGTGTGAAATTACTGATTAACACGGTGGATAAAAGGAGCTTGTTCTGTCCATTTTACACCAACAATATTCAAAAAAATCATGCAAAATGCAGAACCACCAAAGAGGGAGAGAGAGTGAGAGAGAGATGACAGGATGAGACAAAACAATTTAGCACACACACACACACACACACACCTGCTCCAACCCCGTCTACAGAAGTCATGCGGTTTACCATGCTTACTGCCTGCAATGCATTGTAATGTAACATTATTGAAAAACTGGGTTTCTTTCTGTACAAAAAATACTAAACTTTGACAAAAAATATTTTATATTTGTTATAATTGTGATTTTATAATATTTAGATATGAATCCAACTGAATCCAACTTGTGAAAAGATATCTTTCAGGTAGTCAAATAGCATATAGTGGAACTTCTATAGCCATCTAGTGGTTAAAGTGATTTTATTTTTAAACTGCATTTTCCAAAAAAATGGGTATAAATGTTACATTAAATCATTTAAAATTATCCATGTTATCCCCATGAATGAAAGTTAGAAATCTGGGTCTTTTATAAAGGGAATTTTACATCAAATGCTGTTTTTTTGTAAAAAGCCTATTTAAATAAATATTTATTTATTTATTTATAGAAATTTAAAAGATATCATAAATCCTCCAAAAACTGCACAAATGTTGAGTAAAAACATTAACAAACAGAGTAAAAATTGTTACAAAATTAAATGTTATTGTCTGGGGTCTCTGGAGACCCCAAAAAAACACAATTGTGGACAGGAAACGAAGACCATCAGAGGGTTAATCGCAATATTATCAATCTCATAATCACATTAAGAGGGTGCATGTAAACACATTCATAAAGACAGTCACTTGTTTGATTCCTGAATAAATGAGCTGTTCCATGACATGATTGAATTAATAATTCTGTGATAAAATTAGTAACTTGCTGCCACCTGTTGGCAGTTGCTTTTATTTTTTGATTATCATTTCAGTAATTTAATGTTTTTATATTCAAAATGTTTTATTTAAAACAATCTCAACATTAATATATGAATTTGACATTTTTGTGTTATTTTCCACGAATGTAATGCAAATAAATGTTTTATTAATAAGAACTTATTCCTGTCAGCTTGCCTTCAGTGCATCCTGGTGCCATGTACTCCCCAGGTAAGCCATGCACATTCAGATCAGACCAGAACACCTTCTTCCACTGCTCTGTGGTCCAGTTCTGATGCCCACTCTAGATGCTTTCGGGAATGGACAATTTGGACTCATTCACTTTATTTGGTCTCATCCAGGATCGAGACCAGTCTGCTTACTGACAGGACGTTAAAGGGATTGTTCTCCCAAAATGTTTTATTTGATCTTGGTTGATATAATACAATCACAATAGTGTATTGACTGATTTGTTGAACTTCCAACCTTTAAAGGATGTAATAATTATGACAAAATAAAGCACTGACAAATAAGTCTGGTGTAAACATTAATATACAAATCACGCAGACTAAAGTAGATTGCAGAAATATAAAAACAAACCTGTTGCTTTAGCACACTACTTTAGGTAATTAAGTCACTCTAATAAATATGTGTAAAGATGTGGACTGCACTTTTGAAACACTATCTGTTAAATTTAGACCAGTGGTTCTCAGACTTTTTTGGTCCCGCCAAATAGCCTAATTACACTAAATATTATGAAAGATTTATGCTTGTTTAATTAAAAAAAAAACATCGGGATAAAAAACAAAACAATGTGGCGCTGGACGGGAAAATGTGAACGGAGCTGGACTGAAGCTAGCAAACACACTTGGTCGATTATAGGGCCGTAGTGCTATCAGCGCGTTTTCAAGGGCTTTTTTAAAAATCATAATATTTCTCCCTTTGAAAATCCTCCATTATATCTGGATCCTGAGCCTGTACTGTGTTCTTTAACTATGGCTGTTCAAATATTTTAGACTCGATTGCACCTTTGAAGGTGAAACTTGTAGAAACTAAGGTAGAGCCCTGTCTAACTGGAAGAAGAGCAGAGCGTAAATAGACATTTTCAGGGACTCTTTGCTTTCCTAAGAAAAACAGTTAAGGCAGCAAAGGTAAAGTATAGTATTGTTTAATACCATCAATTCTTTTATTTACCCATCCAATAGAATCGAGCCTGAGATTTCAGCGGAAGCTTGTGAGAATTTTATGAGGGTTTTTTTGTGTCAAAGATCAAAAAGATTTGATCTCAAATACCTCTCTTAAATACCTGATCCCTCTGCTCCTTCTTGATTGTACTGCAGCCATTCATTAAAAATACTAAATTGGATCGTAGGGTTATGTAAACTAAAGCCCTATTTCAAAGGTGCTGGAGAAAGCTATCCTTATTCAACTGCAGTCTTTTTTGAATAAGAACTCATATTATATGAAGTTTTCCAGT